>NC_044590.1:7556500-7806500 GCF_901933205.1 Camarhynchus parvulus | reverse complement strand
ACGAAACGCACACTCCATCTCTGCCTTAACTGTTTCATCACCTTGTTTACTAAACACGCTGCGTTCTGCAGCCACGCGAGGACAGGAAGGACGGCGGCTGGGCAGCTGCACCGGGCCATAGCACAGCACTGAACGGCCACCCTGGGGCTGCCCCGCACAGGCACTGCCCTGCTCCCTGCTGGCCCCAAGACCGTGGTAGCTGTGGGGAGAGCAGGGCATCACTGGAGGCCAGTCAGGTGCTCAGGACTCTGTAGCTGTGTCATCACCCCGGCTGACCTGAGCTTGGCTGACCAAGGGCTGATGGTGCTGGACCCAGACCCACAAGGACGTGGGTGGGCATGGGGGCAGATAGCAGTGGAATCCCCACCTGAGTCCCAGCATCTGGAGCCCACCTGCCTGGGATCTGGGAGCTTGTACTCTCACCAGGACTCTACATCCTTCCCCACCTCAGCTGCATCACCCCAGTGGGTCAGTGTTTCCAGCATTGGAGATGCCCATGGCTCCTCACCCTGTGACTCCAAGCCCAAATGCCAGCAGCTGAATGGCAGAGCTTCCTGGTACCAGGGGCAGTGCCTGCCCAGGAGCAGCTCTGGGCACGGGAATGCTCTACCTAGGGCCTTGGGACATTAGGGGTGCCCTATCCTTGCTGCCCTGCTCTGCAGGGTGCTGCTGACTCAGGTTCCCACCCAGCACAGCACAGACCTTGCCATGGGATGGTGTTTTCCTGCTTCTCCCAAAGTGCCGACGCTTGTGGGAACGAGAGCAGTGAAGGGGAAAGCAAACAGGGATGAGGAGCGAGGAGAAAACAGATGGCAGAGAAGAAGGCGCAGCGTCAGCGGGGGAGGGAGCACTGGTGCAGCCCAGCGAGGCTGCTGAGACACAGGTCCCAGAGCAGATCCCCTGCCCCAGCCCTCACAAACCCCATGAGCCCGAGGAAGCTCAGCCCCACGAAGCTCAGCTGGCTTCATCAGGAGGATCCTCCTGTTCACCCCATTGCTGGTGGTGTCTGTCCTCCCAGGTCCCAACAGTGCCAGTCTGGGGCTCAGCAGCTGCCCCCTCCCAGTATCCCCCCAGCTCTGGCTGAGCCAAACCAGAAGCTCCTGGCCCAGCCAAAGGACAAGCAGGTTATGCTGGCACCCAGCACAGCTGGGGACAGTGAGAGGTCAGGGCTCTGCTCCCTGTGCCCTTGGAGAGGAGCCCCCACCCCAAGTGAGGGCTCATCCCTGGGGCAGCATCACCTGCCAGATGCCCTGTGCTGGTGGGGTGCATCCACAGCTGGCTGGGCACAGGAAACTCACAGGCAGCGTGGGCTAATCTGGGAAGGAAGCAATGGTGAGAAATCAGGGGGTTGCCTCACTCCCCCACCACAGCCCTGCAAGAGCAGCCCCCATTCCCTGGCACAGGAAATTGCTTCACAAGCAGCCGCCGTCCTGCACCCGGTGTGACAAACACATCCAGCCAAGCATTCCCTCATGGTGGGACACAGCCCAGGGACCCTGCAGCCAGGTCACCATACAGCCCCCTCCCACAGGGTCCAGCCTGCCCCCTTCATCCCTGTGATGGCCCAGCAGGCAGGAGGCAGTGGCTCTCTGTGCTCCCTACCTGGCTGGCAGCTGGGGTGAAGGGGACTCTGCCAAGGTGCCCTGAGAGCCCATTGAAGCTGGGGGCTCCTGAGGCATTTGGGGAGCAGGCACTGCTCCACATCTTCCACTCTCCAGCCTGCCAGGACCTCAGCCCACGGCACAGAGCTGTTGTGGGAGCTGGGTGCTAAATAAGCCCTGGGAGAATGAACCTGCAGGGCATCCCCAACAAGGAGACTTCTGACTCCAGCTCTGGGATATAGTCAGAAATTCAGATCCAGCTCTGGTCTCCCTGGCACTGTGGCAGATCCCTTGGACTTCCCCATGCTATTCCCATCCTTCATTTCCACCACATGCAGAAGCTGCAGCTCCAACAGCCTGGGCACTCTGCCAGGGCACACCATGGCATCGTGCTGCCTGTGGCACCCTGAGGGCACAGCCACGGCCCAGGAGCACAGAGTAGCACTGGCAGAAACGGGGCAGGGAGGGGAATGGGTCCTTGGAGCAAGTGATGGCAGAACGAGATGAGGGCCAATGCCCCTCTCACTGTGCCCCAGTCCCAGCAAGCCCTCGAGCTGGGCAGTGGGAGCTCCAGGGGGGGTTGCCAGCCGCAGCTCTGCCCCCGTCCTGGCCGCTCCCGCTGACTCATGGCCCCGCTCACCAGCTTCCTCCTGGAACCATCCCGGGGGAATTTCTGGTGACTCTCTGGAGGCTCGTCAGGGAGCAGGGCCAGGGCATCAGGGAATCCCCCACGTCTGGCAGCGCTGGCAGCCTCTGTGCCAGGCAGGGAATTCTGAGGGATGGGCTCAGCACAACTGGCATGAGCCCCATGCAAGGCAGCCTCGATCGGCTCGTCAGTGGGAGCTGGGTCAAGGCACAGGTTCCTCAGAAAGTGCATGTGTGGAGGGAGGCTTGGGGCAGCCATTGCAGCCAGTGGGAAAGAGAGGAGGGCAGTGGTGATGGGGCAGTGCCACAGGCAGGAGGGGGCTGTGGATGGCAGAGACCCCAGGAGCTGTGCACAGCCCAGGCTGCCTTTTTCACTCCCAGAGCCCCTGAAAGGAGTGAGATGGAAAAACCCAGGCAGACATCCTGCATCCCAGACACTGCCCGAGCCACGAGGTTGACGGTCACCACCGTGGCTGCCGAAAGGGGAAGGAACAGCCACCGCAGCCCCTTCACACAGCCTTACTCATGGCCACCCTCATGCAGACCCTCTCTGGGAAACTGCTCCAGGACCTCAAAGGGGGCTGGTGCATGTCTGGATCCCCTAGATCTCCCCCAGTTCAATTCCCCCATAGAGGCAAGCAGGGTGGGGGCCAGCCAGGGAGGGAGTGCAGCAACAGACAGACAGGGGAGAGGTCCACACACATGGGATGCACCAGGGCAACAAAGCTGGCGGGGAGCTGAGGAGCCAGGGGTGAGGGAACACCCAGTTGCCAGGGTCACTGTTTGACACTCAGAAGCCCAGGCAGGGCACAAGGGTACACAGGAGCAAAGGACAGGCACAGGTGTGTGGATGGCATCAGGTTCCCTCTCAGTATAAGCAGGAGTGTGGCGGCAAGGGGAAGTGGGGTGGGAGAGAGTCAGCATCTTGTGCGGGTGAGACAGCCCTGGACTGGGGAGAGCAAGTGCTGGTCTCACTGGGAATATGACCTGTGCAGAGGGAAGGGAGCACTTGGACCTGGCAGAAGCTGCAGGGAGAGCCAGTGCCACGGCCACCACCGCACAGCCAGACACCCTGAACAGTGAGCAGGGCATTATGCCTCTAGCTGAGCATGTCCCATGGGCTCTGCACCACCCCGTGCCCAGGGAGCAGAACTGACACCCCAGCCCTGGTTCATGGTATGCAGTGACCAGAGCATGGGGACACTTGGCATGGGAGCAGGACAGGGCAGAGGGAGCAGCTCTGCGTCAGAGCTCGGAGCTCCATCACTCCTGCTCAAGGGCTCCAGACAGAAACAACATTCCTGCACACACTTCCCGTATCTGCTGTCCTGGCGCTGGGCCCCGCGTGGGCTGGGACTGCAGTCTCCAGCTGGGCCCAGGACCCTTCCCGGCAACCACCCTGCGTGCCACAGACCCACAGCTCTCCAGCACCAGCAGTGCCTGGCCCTGCATCCCCTCCCTGCCTGCCCCAAGCTCTGTGGGGCACCTGCTCGGTCCCTTGCCTCACCTGGGGAACTCCCCACCTCTCAGCATCCCCTTCTGCCAACCCTTCACTCCTGCTTGCCTGGTGTCCCAGCCCCTTACCCCTCAGTCCCACTGCCACCCAGCCCCACTGTGCCCAGACTGATGCTGCTGTCCCCACACCTCGTCTGGGTGGGGATGACGTGGCCGCTGTCACCGTGCGGCTCACTCCACCCTGCAGGCACTGAAACCAGCGCTGCCGTGTCACCACCCAGCCCAGCTGCAAAGCACACATGACGGATCCCCTGCCTGCCACACCGACTCCCGGTATCCAGGTGGGTGGCACAGTCACCTCCCTGAGCTGGGCTGGGCCATCCCCTCCATGCCCACCCTGGGAACCCCCTGTATCTGCTGTGGTCCCACTGGAACGCTGCAGGAATCTCACCCAGAGCTCCATTCACCAGGCACTGGGGCTGGAAGCTGGCACCTGGCACACCTCACACCACCTGCTCCAAACATTGCAGGGCTCTTGTGCTTCAGGACTTCCTTGTTGTAAACTCCATCCCATCCCTTAACTCTCCTCCTGCCTCAGCTTCTGCCTCCAGCTTTGACCAACCTTTCTTCTCCCAAACTTTCCCACCTGCTGGGAGCAAGAGCACAGGGTATTCATGCAGGTGAGAGTGGCACAGGGTCCAGGTCACCTGGGGAGCATTTGGGAAGGGGAGTGGGCAGCCTCATGGCCATCATCCCCTCAGCATCCCCTCCTGGGTGACCTGCTGGATCAGCTCCATGGAAGCATCTCCTGTGCGCCACAGGAGTGAGGCAGGAGGTGGGAGGGGAGCAGGGCAGGACAGAGCTGGGTGGCTGCCAGCTCTGAGGGGCACAGCTGCTGCGGTGAGCCATCAGCACCATGGCACAGGACGGGTGGGCAGCGCTGTGCTCCCGGCGGTGACACGGGCACGGCAGCTGCCTGCTAAAACAGGAAGAGCAGCAATTGTGACAATGACAGGGAACCTGTGTGCAAGGGGACAATGTGCTGCCAGGAATCCATGGCTGTCAGCAATGGGAATAAGGAGCGGGGGTTTGTGGAAGGTGGAATATGGGCAAAACTGGCGGTATTTAATTGTAAACTGCGCAAAGCAGAAGGAAGGGCGGTAGATGCAACACGTTCGGATTTCAGTAAAACATTTGACAACTGTTCCAGCGCTTGCTGCCAAATTAACTCAGAGCAGCTCAGTTGTCAACACAGGCATATGGACAAAGCCCAGGCAGCCCAGGAATGGCACACAGCCTGGCTGTCTGCCAGGAGCTGCCCCGGCCACACGACCCGAGACCTTTCAAAACCGGGCATCGTGTGAGTGGAGAAAGGCACACCCTGGGCTGAAGGAACACCAGGATGGACAGAGCTGCCGTGCTGCCCAGGGAGGACAAGAGCTGCAGAGCACCCAGGCAAGAGGCAGCAGACCTGTGGGAGCTGCCATGCCCCCACAGGGTGGGGAGCAGCCCCACAGTCTGCCTGCTCTGCCCTGGGGTGTAGCAACCACTCTTTTATTTGAGGGGCTGGAGCGAGGGGGACTGAGCAGAGCAGCCTGGGCAGGCATGCAGGACTGGCAGGGTCAGGAATGCCAAGGCAGCACCACGTACTGACCCCCTGCTCCAGGAGTGCTCATGCAGGCACAGGCCCTGTGCTGGGGATGAGTGCAGGGGACAGACAGAGCCCAGCACACTGCACACCCGAGGCCTTTGGGCCCCTGCTACATACACAGTTCTCTGCCCACCTTGTTTATTTTACTTATATTTCAGTAATTTGCTGATTACCATTTTTTAACTAACCAGCAGTGATGAATCAGCAGCACGGGAGAGGGTGGAAACTGGTGGCCTTGGACTGTGGCTCCAAGGTCTCAGGGTCTGGGAAGGAAGCCACAGGATCCCTCCAGAAGGGGGAAAAAAACACTCAGCAGTAGCAGCAGCAGTTCTGGCAGGCGCGAGGGAGCCAGCTGTTTGCATCCAGCAGCTCCAAGCACATCCTGGAAAGGCTGTTGATAGCCCCAAAAACTTCCAGGAATGGCAGCCATGGCACTGACCTATGTGGGACAAGACCTGTGGCACTGGGTGTGGGACAAGGCACATCAGAGAAGGAATGCATGGCTCGGTGCCACCGTCGCTCTGTCTTAGGGTCAGGGCACAAGAGGCACCAGGACACACCAGGAGAGCCCCTCCATGCCCAAGGCACAGGCACCAGCAGCACCTCCAGGGCCAGTGAGCTGCCTCCTGCCAAGGGGTCTGTGTGAGGCTCTGAGTGGTCTCACCATCAACTTCCATGGGCTTCTCCACTGGGAGTGGCTCCTGCCTGTCCCGGGAGTGCCCTGCCTGAGCCCAGGGGTGGCATTATGGCTGAGGTCATGGGTTCAGCCACTGCTTTGGTGGCCACAGAACACGGACATCATCCTGTGGCCCTCCCACTCACACCAGTGCTCTGGGAAATGGGAATCCCAGCAGGAGCAGCCAGCACAGGGGGAGGCTGCTCGCCACAGAAGCACCACCCTGGCACAGGGCAGAGGGGCCGAGGCAGTGCCCAGCAGGAAGCTGTGCCAGCTCTCACGGCCACCCTGGCATGGAGCGATCCCCCAGGAGTGCCCCAGGAGCCTTCTCCAGGAGCCAGCATTGCTGGGAAGGCACAGAGCCGTGAGGCAATCTGGTGTGAAGAAAAACCATTTCCTGCAGCAAGGGCTGCTTTGCTCAACGTTTTACAAAATGTGCTGATGCAACTGCCCTTCCCAGGTGGGATATAAATACAAGCCTTGATGTGGATTCGTGCCCTGCAGCTACACAAACATCGCAACAATGTTTTCTTTGAAAAGAAAAAAGAAAACAAGGAGGAACAAACAGCGTGGATGACAAAATCACTGGCAGTGGAAGTCCGGGGTTCGGGTTGCAGGGGGGGGAAGCTGAGGCTCTGCCTTGGGCACCGTGCTCAGCACAACCATCTCCTATTTTGGGACAGTGACCGAGGCCATGAGCTCATGGAAGAGCCATTGTGGGAGCTCAGCAAACTGTCCTGGGGAGGGGGCAGCCCGGCATGGCCAGGGGGCACCAGCAGGGACAGCCCCCTGAAGGGCTCACCGTGCCTGAAGGGCAGCTTGTCTGATGGGAGCTCCTTCCCAGCGCTGCATCCAGGCTGAAGAGCACAGAGCTGGGAAACCTCCCCGGGCGTGGGGCAGCCTGTCAGAGCAGCCCATCAAGCAGCCTGATAAAACCAGCCTCATACTCCACCCAAGTCTGAGCTTTGTCCTCCAGGCACAAGCACTGCTGTTGTCTCCTCAGCCCGTTCCCAAAAGGCCTTTAACCTGCTGCTCCCCCCGCCAAGGTATTTGGACACACATCCAACACGTGTCGCAGCCATTTTTGGATTCTCTTTAAGCCTCTGGCTGAGATTTCTTTGTGTTTTCTTTGGCTCTAAAGTGATTTCAGGCTCGGAGGCACAACAGCAGAGAATTATCAGCAAGGAGCCGTGCCTGCAGAACCCAGGATGGGAGCCGTGCTCTGCCTGCCCTGGAAATCCCCCGCTCACCCCGCTTGGGGGCACGCAGCATTTTTAAAAATAGCAGGTTACCCATCACAGCAAACCTCTGCTTGGGACAATTCACCGAGACAGAGGACATGGGGCACCTCTGCAGGGGGACAGGCAAGCTTGACACAACTTTCCATCAGCCGAGCCAGCACCAGGAGGGTTTGTTTGAGCCCCTGCGGCCCCTGGAGCTCAGGCTGTTCTGCCCTGCAGCCATCACCAGTTGGGAAAATCCTTCACTTGTCTCACACGGCAGCTGACTGAAGGCAGAAAGAGGAAAGCTGCTGGTCTGACACAAATCCATCCAGCTTCCTCTACCTGGCAGGCAGCTTTTGCCAGGGGCTCCTCTGACACCACTGCCCCTCCCCAACAGGAACGCGGAGCTTCCCCCAGGAGGGGGCACAAGGGCAATCCAAACCCAGACAGAGCCGGTCACAGGCAGTGCTGGGCTCTACCGGTGTGAGCTACGGAACTACGGAGAGGGGACATCAGGCACAGGAGCACCTCCCTCCCATCCTCCCCAACTCCACTTCCCCCACTGAGCTACACAGGGCTGCTTTAAAAAGCAGTGGTGGGAGAAAATAAAGCTCAAGCCCTCGGTCTTTCTGCGTTTGTGACATGACAGTGACGGCAGCAGCCGGACACATGTGGGGACTCAGCCCTGAGGCACTGGCAGCAGCGCTGCGGCAGCAGAGCTCGCACAGCCAGCCCGGCGATGGCTCTCACCGCTGCTGTCTGCCCATGATGGATGAGGGCATAAACCTTTCAAGGATGCATTTAATTAGCTTGAAAAAGAGCCGGAAGGTGCACACGCAGCAGCTGGCGGTGCGGCTCCTCTACTGCCTCTGCCGGACACACAGCGCCTCCGGCAACTGTCACCTGGGGCAGGACACAGGGGACGCGCAGAGCCCCAGGGAAGAGCCCCGGGCTGTGGGGGCTGGATCCGGGCACCGCCTGCCTCGCCCCGGAGCAGAGGCACAGAGGCACCACAGCCAAATGCTGCAGAGTACTGACCCAGCCCAGCACCCATCGGCTCGGATTTCTGGCAGGCAACGTCCGTGCTCGCAGACTGTGCCAGATGAGACACTGTCTGTCCTCCTGCCGCTGGCACCATGTCAGCACCGGCTCGGGACCGGCAGTCCTGGCCAGTGACACGATGGCACTGCCCACCCCGACCTGCACTGCGGGCTGGTTTGGTCTGAGTGGCCCCGGAACCGGCTGGGATGCAGAGCCCTGACCCCCCTCAGCCCGCGTGTTTCTTCCACAGGGACCCAGAGCCGGGGTCAGCCCACGCCGGCCCAGCCCCGACACAGCACAGGCACAATACAGCTGCCTTTCCTCCAGCAAAAAGCCGGGATAGAGCCGTCCTCAACAGAGCACTGCAACATGAGAAAATATCAGTGGGAACAGGGAGCCACCCGAGCCTTTGTTAAAGCCATCACCATGGAGCAGAGGCCGAGCCCGGGCCATGCACAGCTGAGCTCAGCAGGAGGATCTGGAGCAGCACGGTGATCAGCAGTGCTGCGGGGAGCTGGGACAGCAGCAAGGTCCGAGCACATGCCTGCAGGGAATGCTGTGGCATCAGGAGGTGCCAGCAATGCCCCACGGCCGGCAGTGCCCCGAGAGCCCCCCCAGACTGTGCACCCCCAGCGCGGGCAGCCGGTGCTGCCATATCGGGCGCCCGCCGCCATCTGCCCTGGGGGAAAACCATCCCAGAGGGCAGAATTCGGTGAGCCAGAGCCCATCGAAGGTGGCTGCTGTTCAGATGCGGAGCTGCCGTCGAAAGAGGCAGGTTTGGCACCAAGGAACAAACGGACAGTCGGTGCCGTTCCCCGCCAGAGACCGAGTGGGAAAGCGCTCAGCAGCCTGAGGCTGGGCCGCCGCCCGGGCTGACCGCGGCAAGGCCTCGCAGGGAAGGGCGAGGCGGATGTCCCGCGGCTCGGCCTGGATCACTCCGGGGATGGGCGGCCCCAGCCCACAAGGCACGTCGGTCTCAGCGCCCACCGCGGGTTATGGAACGGGAGCTGGAGCGCCGGGGCTGCACGGCTCAGCGCTACCGGGTCGGGCGGGAAACGGAGGGAAGGGAGAGAACGCTGTGCCCGCACCGAGCGCCCGCTCCCGGCCCAGTCCCGCCACCACTTCCGCCTTCCTATCACGTGACCAGCGCAAACCGGCGCGACGCCGACGCTCAGGGCCCGGGCGCCGCTTCCTGACGCCATGACGCAGGGTCCCACCACCGCCGACCCTTCCGCGGGGAAAGTAGTCCCCGGCGGGGCGCCGAGGCCTCTCTCCCCCTGCGGGAGGCGGGCGGCCCCGGGAGGCACCAGAGGCGGCGGCCGGGGCGCGGAGTGCATCACCGCCGCGGCGTGCGCTGCAGGCGGGGCAGGGGCTGGGCTGCCGTAAGTAGTTCCGGCGTGGGGCCAGCGCCGCCATATCGCTGCGCGGCAAGAGGGCGGGGGGGCATGGCGGCCGCCGTGGTGCCGGCTCCGGCGGGGCCGCGGCGGGGCCGCGGCGGACCAGGTGAGGGCGCGGGTCGGCGGGCGGACGGCGGCGGCGGGACCCCTCGCCCCGGCGTGGCGGCGTCTCCCCCGCCCCCGGCGGCACCGGGGCCGCCCCGCCGTGTGCGCGCGCGCGGGAGGCGGCGGGGGGACCCCGCGGCAAGATGGCGGCCAAAGGCCGGGTGGGGCCGCGGGGCATGACGGGACCGGGGGCGCCAGGTGGCGCCGGGACCCCCGTGAGGGTGCTCGGAGCGCCGGGAATGGACCCGCGGCGGCTCCGGGGCCCCGGGCCCGCCCAGCCCGGACCCCCGCGGGGACGGCGGGAGGCGGACGGCGGCCCTCACAGCGGCGGTCCTCCCGCAGGTCGAGCGTAGCGGGCCCCGGCAGGGCGGGCATGGAGGAAAATGCGGTGGAGAGCAGCAGCGACGCGAGCTCGCAGGCGGCGCGGGAGGAGCCCACCGAGAGCGGGTTGGGCGTCGGGAGCTCGGTGGCCGCGTCGGCGGACAGCAGCGATGCGGCCGCGGGGCCCGGGCTCCTCTCCCGGGCCGCTGACTCCTGCGTGGGGCAGAGCTCCGACAGCAGCGGGGTCTCCTTGGTAGGTGCTGGTGGGAAGGATGGGGTGGCAGGGAGGGCAGCCGCGGTTCTGGTTCCGAGGGGTTTCTGTAGGCATTTCTGACAGACTGGGCTTTGCGGCCTTGGCAGGCACTGTTACACCTCTGGTCCAGCATCTGTTTGTCAGTCCGAGGAGCAGAACTCCCCTTGGTAGCAAGAGCAGCCCTACAGCTCCAGGTTTTTGTCAGTACCAAAGGGTTTGCTCTGATGCCATTCCTGGAAATCTTGCAGTGATACTTCAGATCATTTGTATAAGCTGGCAGCCCCAAAGGCTTGGGCTGGCAAAGGTCTCTCACCTGAGCTCTTCTGGACTCTTTTTATCTGCCAGGAAGAGGTCTCAGAGAGCAGTTCCAGCACAGATGCCATTCCAAGGATTTACCTGCCAGACTCATCCTCTATTGCCCAATCCACCTTGGTCTCCAGTGTCTCCACTGTGAGCCAGTCCATCATGGTGTCAGAGTCCCCACAGGTCCTGGTCCACTCCAGTGTCATCACCGATGGAGCCATAGTTGTGTCAGACTCCACTGCATCCACTTCCTCCGACCTGGGTTCTGCCATTGACAAAATCATCGAGTCCACAATCGGGCCTGACATCATCCAGAGTGAGTGTGTGCTCCCGTGTGGAGGTGGCTCGGTGGGCTGGGGAGGGAGCCACTACACCAGACCTCAGGAGGTGGGGGAAGCATGGACATGGAATTATTAAGACTGCAAAAAAAACCTCTGAGATCATTGAGTCCAACTGGTCAGCACAGTTTTCTCTTCTTGCTTTGCTGTAGTGACTCGAGGATTTGGTGAGGAGCTCGTGTTGCTGGACAGCCTTCCTTCTGTCCAGCTTCTCCTTCAGCCTAGGGCAGGCTCCACCCCAGAGCCAGACCCTCCTCCCACCTTCAGGCTTCTGTCTGAGCTGGGAGAGCCCCAGGGAGCCCCAGTGACTCTCCAGCCCCTGGATCTGGCAGTCACCCCTCTGCTCTCCTCTCCCTGCCAGGCTGCATCGCCGTGACCAGCGCAGAGGATGGAAGGGCAGAGACCACGCAGTACCTCATTCTGCAAGGCCCTGATGATGGTGAGGGAGCTCTCTGGGCTGTCCATGGTGGCCATCTGTGCCTCTGAGCCTTGTGCCACTGGAGCAAGGCCTGGAGTGGGTGTCCCAGTGGTATCAGCCACGGTGCTTGTACCACAGTCCTGTTGAGAGCCTGTTCCTGAGCTTGTGTTCAGCCCTGTGCCCCTTGTGCGGGTGCAGCCTGGGATGCAGGTGAAGGTCTTGGCTGAGTGGGTTTTGGTGTTTCAGGTGCCCCCATGGTGTCCCAGATGGCCACTTCTGCTCTAGCCAATAGCTTGGCAATAGAGGCTGTTGGTGATGGACCTACCTCCACGTGCCTTGACCAGCCTGGCCCTTCAGAGACTTCCAGGCAGTTGGAAGTGCTGGAGCTGCCTGCACAGCCAAACCGAGCCCAGGAGGCAGATGGTGGGGAGGAGCTGGACCAGCCAGACTTGGAGGCCCTGGAAGAGATGATGGAAGTGGTGGTGGTGCAGCAGTTCAAGTGCAAGATGTGTCAGTACAAGAGTGTCTCTAAGAAAACACTGATTAACCACATGAAAGAGCGTCACTTCCAGCCAGGTGTGTGCCAAGGGCTCAGGAAAATTGGTCTCGCTGCAGACAGGCTCTGCTCTCTCCTGGGAAGAAACAAGAGAGGAGCTGGAGCACAAGGGCCTGTTCTGGCACAGTCTGGTAAAGAACTTTCACGCTGTTCTTTGTGGCAGTGGGTTCAGCTCTGGCTCTGAAGAAAGGACGACCACGAAAGGTGGGAGCTGTTCCAAAGAACAAGGATGAAGAGGCTGCAGAAGAAGAAGATGATGATATTATGGATGCTGGTGCTATTGATGATCCTGAAGGTAGGACTCACCCTCCCCACATCTTACATAGCTTAGTCTTTTCCCATCATCTTTTCTGATGTTTTGGGGCACTTGCCTGCAGAGGACAGTGACTACAACCCAGCTGAGGACGAGCCCCGGGGGCGACTGCCCAAGTATGGCTGCTCCATCGCCACCTCCAGCGAGGAGAGGCCACGCCGACGCCCAGGGAGACCCCGCAAGCTGCTTCGTCTGGAGAATATGTCTCAGGACATGCCTGAAGGTGAGGGAGCTGGGAGGCAGCAGCCCTGTTCAGGGGTGAAGCAGGGAGTGGTGCTCCTGGAGCCACAGCAAGAATGTGATGAAGCTATGCTGTGTTCTGTGCAGCAGGAGGGGAGGTGGAGCCCTTGGTGACGTCCCAGAGCACACCAAGCCAGGATCTGCAGAGCTCGGAAGCAGCCAGTTCCTCTGGCCTGGAGAATGGGACCGGTGAGAGCCTGGCAGAGCCCAGTATCAGCCAGTCTGACTCCGAGAACAAGGACCCTTCCTCCAACACCGCTGCTGAGGATGCAGACGTCATCCCCCGGCGGCGCGGGCGGCCCTCCCGCCGTTTCCTGGGCAAGAAATACCGCAAGTACATGGGGCGCAGGTGAGGGGTGTGCTGGGCCCTCTGGCCTGTGCCCAGGGCTGGTCCAGCCCATTTGCCACTGCAGCTCTGAGCCCTGCTCCTGTTCCTGCAGGTACTACTACAAGTCCCCCAAGCCCTTGATGCGGCCCTACTTGTGTCGGATCTGCGGCTCGCGGTTCCTCACACATGATGACTTGCGCTTCCACGTCAACTCACACGAGGCCAATGACCCGCAGCTCTTCAAGTGTCTTCAGTGCAGCTACCGCTCCCGGCGCTGGTCCTCCCTCAAGGTGAGCTTCATCTGCCCTGCCTCAAACCCACAGGCTGCCTGGCAGCCCCAGGTCTCATGGCCCTGGTCTGCCTCTTACAGGAGCACATGTTCAACCATGTGGGCAGCAAGCCCTACAAGTGCGAGGAGTGCAATTACACCAGCGTGTACAAGAAGGATGTAATTCGGCACTCTACAGTGCACAGCAGGGACAGGTGAGGGCAGCACAGTCCTGGGGACTGAACAGCACTGACACTGTTCTTCCTGTCCTGGGAGGGTGGCCATGCCTGCCCCATCCCTTAAGCCTTTCCAAAATGGAGAGTTTTGTTGTCTGGGTATAAGGAAGTTTGGGGTGTGGCTGACACAAGGGGCTTTTCTTACATCTTTTTCAGGAAGAAGAGAGCTGATCCGGTGAGTTTGGATACTCTGTTGACTTGAATCTCAGCCCTGTTATATGGGAAGAGGCACATCTGGGTCATCACAAAATTTCAGTGCCTCGTTGGGGGCATTGTTTCTGGATCTCTTGAGGAAAGGCAACTCAGGTCCTCCAGTGAGGAGAGAGTAAAGAAACTGCTGAGCTCATC
This sequence comes from Camarhynchus parvulus, assembly GCF_901933205.1. NCBI lineage: Eukaryota > Metazoa > Chordata > Aves > Passeriformes > Thraupidae > Camarhynchus > Camarhynchus parvulus. The sequence continues at coordinate 7,792,784 of NC_044590.1, read as the reverse complement.
CAGGTGATCTCATCTTTATGCTCTCCATCCAGCCACCAAAGCTGAACTCCTTCCCGTGCCCTGTCTGCAACCGTGTCTACCCCATGCAGAAGAGGCTTACGCAGCACATGAAGACACACAGTACAGAGAAACCACACATGTGTGACAAGGTGAGGGGGGGACAGCCTGGGGAGGGGCTGGCAGTGAGTGAGGAAGGGCAGGGGGAGAGTGCTGCTTCACTTTGTTTCACCAGTGCGGAAAGTCCTTTAAGAAGCGTTACACCTTCAAGATGCACCTGCTGACACACATCCAGGCCATTGCCAACCGCAGGTAGGAGCCCGGTGTGCCTGGGCAGAGCCTGTGTCCTGCTCCCCCTCAGCAGGTGTCACAGGTGGCTTTGTCCTGGCAGGTTCAAGTGTGAGTTCTGTGACTATGTTTGTGAGGACAAGAAGGTCCTGCTGAACCACCAGCTGTCACACATGAACGACAAGCCCTACAAGTGCAGTGTCTGCAAGTATTCCACCTTCCGGGAGGACTTCCTGGTCTCGCACATGGCAGTCAAGCACACAGGTGAGAGAACCTGTTTGACTGATGCCCTGCACACCCCCCTTCTCCCTGAGACAGTCAGAGTCTGCCTGCTCTCCCTCCCATCCCCTGGGGCTCTCCTGCCTGACTCCCCCTCCCGGGCCCTGCAGGAGGGAAGCCGTTCGCTTGCGAGTTCTGCCACTTCACCACCAAGCACAAGAAGAACCTGCGCCTGCACGTGCAGTGCCGCCACGCCGACTCCTTCGAGGAGTGGGCACAGAGGCACCCTGAGGAGCCGCCCTGCCGCCGCCGCCCCTTCTTCACCCTGCAGCAGATCGAGGAGCTGAAGCAGCAGCACAGCCAGGTGCAGGCACCGGCTGAGCCAGAGGCCAGCCCACCGGTGAGTGCCAGGCCTCGTCCCAGCTCCTCCTGGTGCTCGCTGCCCACTGTGCTGTCAGCGCTCTCTCTCTCACGCAGGCACCTCTTGGCCCCATCACTTGCCACACGGTCCAGGCTGTTGCAGGTGCAGAGCCCTCTGTTCTCTCTCAGGGTTCCCTGGAAGGGGCCACCATCATCTATGAGCAAGGTAAGTGAGCACTTGGGAAGGGGGTGGGATGAGGAAGGAGGTAGGTGAGCTCCTGCCTGACCCTTCCTATCTGATCCCCCCAGATGTGGCTGGATCAGCAGAGCTGGCCACGCAGACGGCCCTGGATCTCCTGCTGAACATGAGCACCCAGCGGGAGCTGGCCACCAGCTCGCTGCAGGTGGGCAGAGTGAAGGGGAGCCAGGCCTGCTGGGGGCTGGCACAAGGAGGCTTCCCAGCCCTGTTCTGCTGCAGAGGTGTCTTGCAGAGTCTTGCCCCCTTGGCTGAGCTGCTGTTTTCTACAGGTGGCAGTGGTGAAGCCAGATGACTCGGGAGAAACACCAGGCCCCTGTGAGCTGCAGGCACAGGAGGAGGAGGAGGCAAAGGTGGACTCTAAGGAGCAGCAGCAAAAGTTGGTGATGCTGCACATGGCAGAGCCTGGGCAGACACTTGTGCAGGAGGCTTATGGGGAAGCGAGCCTGAGTGGCTCAGAGCTGCAGCAGATCACCATCCCCTTCAGCGGAGCAGCAGAGTACAGCATCATCGCACCCATCAGCGAGGAGATCCAGGCTCCTGCCACGCTGTACAGGTCAGCTGTATGGGAGGAGTGGGGAGGCACTTCTGGCCTCCAGTCAGGAGGTTTTAGTGGTGAGGAGGAGGAGGCAGACCATCCCTGACCAGGTGCTCTCCAGTAGTGAGGAGGAGAATCCTGTGGAGACCTCCCACACAGTTGTGGTGAGTGGAGCTGTGATGACAGAGGAGGCACTGAAGGACCATAGCAATCACTACATCATGTCATCCAGTGTCCCAGGGAGCCAGTTCCAGAGCATGGAGGTAAGGACCTGAGCCTTCTCCCCATCCCCAAGCAGCAGTGGCAGCAGGTGTGACTGGTGTTTCTCTCGCAGCCCCTCAGCGGGGATGCTGCCTTTTCCTCACCTGCGGAGGGCCAGGAGGCAGAGCCCGCCGGCATCAAGTGGCCCGTGGTGCAGTGTGTCACCAGTCTGGCCCAGAACGACTCGTCTTTGTCCCCAGCATCCGAGGGGCACGAAGTGTCATCCCCAAAGATCAAGTGGCCTGCACTCCAAGGCATGGCCAAAAAGCTCACATGCAAGGTTTCCACAGCCAAGAAGCTCTCATGCAAGATTTCCACGGCCAAAAAGTTTTCATGCAAGATTTGCACAGCCATGTTCACAGGGAGAGCGGAGATGGAGAGTCACAAGAGAGCCCACATTGGGCCCAGCACTTTCAAGTGTCCCGACTGTCCCTTCACTGCCACACTCTGGCCAGAGGTCCGGGTAAGTTTCCTGGTGCAGAGCAGCCCTGGGAACAAGGGGTTTGGAGAAACGGGGGTTTCTGACCCAGCACTTGTCCTTCTGCCCCAGAGCCACATGGTTCAACATGCCAACCTCCGGCCACACAAGTGCCCCCACTGCAGCTTTGCCTCCAAGAACAAGAAGGACCTGCGCAGGCACATGCTGACCCACACCAATGAGAAGCCCTTCGCCTGCCAGGTCTGTGGGCAGAGGTGAGTGGTGGAGCTGGGCTCATCCCACTTTGAGGGATCCCATAGAGCTCTACAAGGCTCAAGAGGAGATAGAATCTAGAGCTGTCTGCCCCAAGCCTTCCCCAGCATCAGCCCATTAGAGGGGACAGTGCCCCTGGGAATGGCTCCTGCCTTAGGTGGACCCAACTTTGTCTCCAAGGAACCTCTGCATAGGAGGGTTCATTTTCATTCCCTGGGCACTGATGGGAACATGCTGAGAGAGGGGATAGCCATGTTGTAGGATGTGCTTATGGGCCCTGTGTCCTGCTGAGAGCACAGGATCCTGCGCTGCCTGTGGCACACTCCACCTCACTCTGCCTCTCCATAGGTTCAACCGTAATGGGCACCTCAAGTTCCACACACAGCGTTTGCACAGCTCAGAGGGCAAAAGGCCAGGGCCAGCTGCTGCCCAGCAGACCATCATCCTGAACAGCAATGAGGACACCCTGGCCACCCTACACAGTAAGACATGCCCCCAGGACCAGGGCTGACCTGTGGGTATCCTACATTCAGAGCTCCATGCAGGATTCACCCAGCTTGTGGGTCAGGTGGGGCTGAAGGGCCAGGAGGACCCTCCTGCAGTTGGGATTGCTGGTGGAGACAGAGACCAAGGGGCTGGGCACAGTCAACTGTGCACAATGAGGGGGGCCTCTGTTCCCTCCAGACAGGTCCTGGTAGATCAGTACATGTGGGAGCAGCTCACACTGGAAGCAGAGTTGAGGTTCTGATATGGAGGGTGTGTTCTGCCCTGGTTGTTAAGCTCTGGCCTTGTGTGAGCAGAGCCCAGAGACTGCCTCGTGCTTTTCACTGGGGCAGGTGTCAGGCAGTGGCCACAGGGGAGCGATGCCATTGGTAGCCCTGGCAGTGTCCCCAGCAGCATCGCCACTGCCTCTCTCTGTGTTGCAGCAGCTCTGCAGGCTGGCCAGGCCGTGCTGGCTCCCGCGCGGCTGCAGCAGGCTTTGGGGCAGGAGCACATCCTTGTTGCACAGGAGCAGAGCGTCACCAGCCAGGTGAGTTGGGTCCCTTGGCCTCAGCTCATGTCCTGTGTGGCTGCTCCTCACAGTGGGGGCCTCCTGGGGGGCTGTGATCAGGCCCAGCGCCCCTAACCACTGGGAACTTGTTGACACTGCAGGAGGAGGCAGCCTACATCCAGGAGATCACGACTGCTGACGGACAGACAGTACAGCACTTAGTGACTGCTGACAACCAGGTGAGGGGACATGGCCCACAGATGAGAGACTCTAGTGGGAAGAGGTGGCAGCAGTGGGAGAGAGCAGGGCTCCACAGGCAGAGCTGAAAGCGCTGGGGTGGTAGAAAGAGGCACAGGAGACAGACCAGATCCAGCTGTTGTGATGGGGGATGGGGAGTGGTGTTTTTCTGGGTCTGAATTCCCATGTTTGCAGGTTCAGTACATTATTGCCCAGGAAGGTGTCCCGCACTTGCTTCCCCAAGAGTATGTTGTTGTCCCAGAGGGACATCACATCCAGGTGAGCTTCAGACTGTCTGCTCCCATCACATGGTGGGTGGGGCTCATGGGGTGTCATGTGTGAGGCTGGGCCCCCTCCTGCTCCCTGTTGCTTACTCTGGGTCACAGCATTGTTGGGGGCCTGGACACCCTCAGACCCTACCACAGCCTCACTGTTTGTCCCCAGGTGCAGGATGGTCAGATCACCCACATCCAGTATGAGCAGGGTGGCCAGTTCCTCCCGGAGTCACAGGTAAGGAGCCAGGCATGGTGGCAGGAGCTGGAGGGTCTGAGCCTGCAGGTGGACAGGGATATGCAAAATAGAGGGAGCTCCTGGGCAGGTGCCTGAGTGCAGCAGCCATGGCTGGAGCAGCTCCAGGAGGAACCCTCCCCTCAGGCATTCCCTGTTTTCCCCTGTAGATCCAGTACATGCCCGTGTCACCGGAGCAGCAGCTTGTCACCCAGGCACAGCTGGAAGCAGCAGCACACTCGGCTGTCTCAGGTAGTAGCACGGCCCTGTGCCAGAAGGGTCTGTCCTCCCAGGCTTAGGGGAGTGCCAGTCCTGTTGGTGTTAGCAGCAAGTTGAGCAGCAGTCCTTGGTGGGAGGGCTGGGAAGACCAGGCTCGGTCACTGTTTTGCTGCCAGCCATGGTGTCCAAGGGCAGATATTTGCTGGTCCCTGCCTGTCAGTTGTGGAACAGGGTTAAGCAGAGCTGGGCTCCCTGCTGGAGCCCCACATGGGCAGGGTGGCCTTTAGTCCCTTCCCGGGGACAGGTGAGGAACATGGAGGGAGCTCTGAGTAGGCAGTGGCTCCCCCTGCCCTCGGTGGGAGGCAGCACTGACCCCCTCCCCTGCAGCAGTGGCGGATGCGGCCATGGCCCAGGCCCAGGGCGTCTTCACCACCGAGGCAGCAGCGGAGCAGATGCAGCAGCTGCAGCCGGGCATCCACTACGATGTCATCACGCTGTCGGACTAGCAGCACACCGTGCACCGTGCACTGGCAGCAGCCACCCCAGCCAGCAGTTGCCTTATTGTGCCGGGGCTGCGAGGGACACACCTGAGCCGTGGTGGCACAGACACAGCCAGGGACACGCTGCCACTCGGCCCTGTGCCGTGGGGGTCCTGCAGCTCCCCCCAGAGACTACTCAGCAGCCACAGGAGCAGCCCTTGTGTGGACAGTCACTTTGCCTGTTGTACTGGATGGTCTGAAACCCCTTTTCCCGAACTGTCTGTGTGGGCAGGCATGGAGCAGCGTCTGCCCAGCGCATGGGGGTCCTGGGGAAGCCATAGGGCTGGGCACAACTGTGGTGCAGTGTCAGAGATGAGGTGTGTGCAGCCACAGCCACTGCTCCCCGCAGCCATGGGGCCAGTGGTCCTAGTGTGCCAGCAGCCAGCCCTCCTGTGGTATCTCCAGCCTGCGGGCAGGCAGCAGCAGGGCTCTGGACTGGAGGGAACCCAAGGAGAAGGAGGCAGAAGATGCTCTATTTTTCTTCTGAAGAGGAATGGACTCTCGTGTTAATCTGCTGGTGGTTGTTGGAGGGTTCAGCTGTGACATTCTCAAGCTTTGACTATGCTTATGAATAAAAAGGGATGGAGAGCCGTGTGTGTGCCTGCTTGGGGGGCCAGGGGACAGGGATGCGACAGCCCAGCCTCAGCATGGCCCTGGAGCTGAGGCCCTCGGGTCCAGGAGCGCAGCACTGTGCTGGGCCACTCGCTGCTGGCCGACGCCCCGGACTATCAGCTGCCTCCCGCCCGAGTGACCTTGACTCCTGAGCAGCGAGCCAGGCAGCTGGGACAGCGGTGGGCTGGGGGCTGGAGTCATGAAATTAATCGAGTGGTAAACAGCCTAAATCCCGTGTAACTCTGTCCCGAGCCACACACCGCCCTCCTGAGCGGCTTGTCTGGGCCTATTTACATGTGATTATAACAGCTAATCGCAGAGATTTAGTTCTCTGCTCCTGCATTAAACTGATTATCCACGGAGGGGAAAAGGGCCGGGAACCACCCTGGCTCGGTGAGGGCCTCTGTGTAGCCTGCGCCCCTCGGGGGCGGGGTGATCTCTGCTGGGCTCTCCCTGCCCTCATGCCGGGTAGGGTGGTGGCACCGGGGCTGCAGAACTGCCACGACATGGCTGCCTCCACAGCTTTTTCCTTGGGACCATCCCTAACCCTAGGCTGATTTACCCTGCCTAGGGTTGGACCACCGGGGCAGTGAGCCATGGGTGGCCCCACACCTCCCCCGAGGTGGCTGCGGCTGATGGGGCTGTCCCAGCTGTGGCTCTGTCCCTCTGCCTTCACACCAGCCTTGCCTGTGCGTGGTGTGTGGCTGTGCCTGCAGGGCTGTGGCTCGGTCGGTCCAGCTGTGTCCGCCTGCTGTGCCGGCGGCTGGCGTGGCCCTCCCTCTCCAGCTGTGCTGTGCAGGGTCAGGGTGCTGCGCGCAATCCGCAGGCGCTTTCCTAGATTACAGCCCCATTATCTAATCAAGCAGATCCACGGTGCTGATTAGGGCTGGACGAGTCCCGTGGGGACAAGGTTATGGGGCCACTGCAGGGCCATGGCCAGGGCTGGTCCCAGCCAGCAGCACCAGTGTCCTGGCTGGCTTGAGGCTTCCACACCTGTGGCTGCCCAGAGCACACCATCAGCCCACTGTGGGATGGATGGGACCAGAGCTCTGGCTGCTGTATGTTGGGAGCTCCAGGTGCTGCTCAGGCTCGGGCCATGGGGTAGTGCAGGGGCATGGGACCTCTGAGTGCTGGCACCTCACCATGGGACCTTCTGCTGTCACCAGGGCCTGCAGGGATCCAGGGATGTGGCTGGGCTCATTAGCACTGGTGACCTTCGCCTTCCTGTCCTGGCCAGCGCTAAGCGGGTTTGTTACATATTTAATATCCTGAGAGCGTTATTAGTCGGTATTTAATGACGGATACAACCTGTGGGATAATCCCAGTCTTAGTGGGGAGGCGTGGTGGCAGGAGCAGGTGGCTCAGGGGGTCGTGAGCTCTCGGGGCTGCCCACCACTGCCCTGCCCACCCACAGCCCTGCTGCGCCAACCACAGGAACCCTCCAGTGCCTTGCAGGGGTCCCCACTATCCATGGGGCTGCGGGACCCTGCCCCTTCGTCACTCTGCTGCTGGGAATCCAGCATGGCAGTGCTGGGGCTTGGGTGAGGACCTGGCCAAGCCAGAGGACGAGCAGGATGGGGCAGCATGGCTTGCTGTCCTCCCACCAGGCTATATTTCTTCCACCAGCCCATAGCCCTCCAACCCACCCTTCCACAGCACAAGGGGCTCTGCCACCCGCCACAGTCCCAAGTCAGGGCTGGGGTCATGGATGGGACACAGCCCAGCACTGCAGTAGAGCCCCAGCTGGGCTGTGTGCTTGTGGCTCTGGGTGTCCTTGGGGCCCTCGGTGGGCCCCATGTGCCAGCCCCGGGGTGCCATTGTACCCCATCCCTGGCAGCTGTGTAGGCTGTGCTGAGCTGGGGGGCTGGGAGGGACCAGGGCTCTGGCGGGTGGCAGGCAGGCAAGGACAGTCCCTGCAAGTCCCTGCCCAACAGTAGCTGGGAAGGGGGGGTATCAGGTGCCCCAGATCCTGCTGCTGCTCTCGTGGGTGCTAATACCCCCTAATCAGCTGTCAGTCACTGCAGACCCCAGCAGCTATAAAAGACCCGGGAGCAGCTCCCTGGCTCCTCTCCTGCAGTATGGCAGCACCTCAGGGCGAGAGGAGCCCAGGGCAAGAGCTGGGGGGCTGCGGGGGGCCTTGGGGGACCCTGCAGCGGCCGCCCCAAGCCCTACTGCCCTGCCCCTACCCCTACTCCTGTCCCTGTCCCGTTTTGGCCGGGTACAGCCTCCTGCCACCCCCTCTCAGCCTCGTGACGCCCCTGGTAAGTGCCGCGCTGCAGCTCCGGGGGAGGAACGGGATGCGGGGCTTTCCCGGGACCAGGATGGGACTGCGTGGGGTGGTTGGAATCGGGGCTGGGCACCTGCTATCCCGAGGCCCCTGCCCCTCCCTGGCATTCCCCTGCCTACACACACCGTCCTGCACTTGGCACTTTGGGCGCGCATGGGAGAGGAAAACGGGATACAGCAGGATACGGACAGGACACAGCTCTGCCCTCTCCCACACACAAAGGCCCAAGCCCTGACATCCCACAGCCCCTCTCCTCTGGCCATTGTGCCCCCCTGTCCCACCCTGACACCCCTGTGCCCCTCCAGGTCTCAGCACCCTTTGAGGTGCCGCTGGGGCTGCCCACAGAGCCAGGGCGGGTGAAGGCGGCGGCGACGCGGGAGAGCACCGGGGCACTGAAGGCTTGGCTGGCACGGCACCCCAGGAACCCCTACCCCAGCAAGGGGGAGAAGGTGATGCTGGCTGTGGTCAGCCGGATGAGCCTCACCCAGGTCTCCACCTGGTTCGCCAATGCCCGCCGACGCCTCAAGAAGGAGAAAAAGGCGAGCTGGGCCACACAGAGTGCCTCAGATGGCGAGGACAGCGAGGGAGAGGGCGTCCCATCGGGTGCCGTCCCCATTCCCAGTTCCAGCCCCGTGCAGGATGGGTGTGGGGGCAGCCCCAAGGTGACAGGCCCTGAGCAGGACAAGCAGCCCCAGAAACCCAAGATCTGGAGTGTGGCAGAGATGCTGGAATCTTCACCCAGCAACAGCGGGTGTCCCCCAGGGGTGCCAGTGGTGCTGGAGCAGGTATAGGGCTGGGACAGTCATGTCCTGTCCCCAAGGGCATGACACGAGAGACAGCCATGGGACCCAGCAGCTGCCTCAACAAGGAGAGTGGGAGATGTGGGTGGGAGAGACACAAAGCAGTAATAAATGTCACTCTGTCCTGGGTCTCCTGGTGTTGCCTGTGTGCGGTGGGGATGCTGGTGGGGATGCAGGGGTGCCAACAAAGATGGTAGGGTAACTTCACTGTCAGTGCTGCAGAGAGCAGCCCCTGTGGAGCAGGGCAGGTCGAAGGCAGAGATTAAAAATAGACTTCGCTCTTCTTAATAGAAGTAATAAAATGGTTAGCAGTATTAAATTAATCCTTACAAAACAAAACCCAAGGAGGTTAAATAGAGACTGGAGGCTGTGCAAAAAGAAAAACCCACAGTGACTACAAAATAGCTGCAAAGACATCTTTACACACCAAAGAAACTCCTCCACTCCTCCCCTCTGGGACACAATGTCAGCGAACACGAGACTCACACGTGAGAAAGAGACACAGATGCGATGGGAGCAGCCCCACGAGGAGCGTGGGTGCCACAGACAGAACTATTTACACTGTGGACACGGAGCCGTGCTGGGGCCAGCCTGGCCGCAGGAGCCCCCGGGCTCTGCCCGTCCCTCTCCTGCCGGGGCCCCTCCAGCCGCTCGCGCTTCCTCAGCTGGGATCAGAGTCCTGGCTCCTGCTCTTTGTCTGCTCTGGAGGAGGAGGAGAAGAGCTGAGGTCTGGCCCAAATGCTTGTAGGCTGCAATGAGCTCTTGCAGCCATTCCTGCAGCCAGTGTGAGCACCCACATGGAAAAGACAGTGCTGTTCTGTATGGGAAGGCATCAGGCACTGAGCTTCTCCCCATGGTCCAGGCAGAGCATGCTGTGGGTCAGAGGACACGTGTACCTCAAGGGACAATGTCCCAAGGAACCCAAATCCTGCCTGGCTCAGGCACAGGGGTTGGCTGTGCAGGGTCAGGAGTGGGGGAACCCAAAGACCTCCAGGCACAGGCACTGGCAGAGGCTGTAGACAATGCAGAGAAGGAGGGTGGAGGGCACAAGACTGACCAGGATGATGCCCAGGCTGTGGTGCTCAATGAGCAGGAGGTAGATGCCGAAGGGCAGAGAGCTGAAGTAGAGGAGGCAGAGGACGCCCAGAATGAAGCGGGGGACGGCTTGCCACCCCCAGGAGCGCCACTTCTGCCCAGGGCCGTGGCAGGGCAGTGCACCCAGGCTCGTGGGGCGGTACAGCCGCACCACCTCCAGCCTGCCCAGGCTCTCTGGTGGAGCTACGTCCTCTGGCACCTCCAGGATGGTGACAACCAGGCAGTCGGGGCTGGATGTGGGCTCCAGCACGCTGGGACAAAGGAGTACCTCAGGAGATAGGGGTGGACCCCGTTTCTTGGCCCGTTCACGGCCTGTCAGCAGTGCCAGTGCCTCCCCATCATCCTGCAGCTGCTGCACGTCCCCGCCCGGCACCGGGCTGTGCTGGCGGCAGAAGGGGCAACGGAGCTGGGGGGTTGAAGCGTCCCCCGGGGGAACAATCCTGCGCAGGCAGCGGGCACAGAGGCGATGGCCACAGCGGAGCAGCTTGGGCCTGCGGGCACGGGCGTCGAAGCGGCTGTAGCAGATGTGGCACTCCAGCTCGGGGGACGAGGGTGCCACCGGCGGGGACACCAGTTTGCTCTCCGGCTGGGCCATGCTCCTGGGGGGCTGCTGGGGGCTGTCCGGGCTGCAGGGAGGGGGCACCGCTGTCAGCCAGGGCTGAGGGCAGGCCCCGGGCCCGCCGCCTCCCACGCGTGGGGTCCCAGCTCCGCCGCATGCCGTGGCCGTTGTCCCGGCCAGACCCCGCGGCTCGGTGGGAGAGCGGGGCAGCGAGAGCACAATGGTGGCGACAGCCCCTTCCCCGACACCGACACCAACCCCCGCCCGGTGCCACCGGCGCTGGGACTCGCCGTCATCCCGCCCCTGCTTTGCGGGGAAAAAATCGCTCCCAGGGGCCGGCGCCAGCGGAAGGGCAGCTCCCGGACACATCTTTGGCCCTCACGGTGCGTGTGGGTTCCCTGGGGCCCCGGGATGGCTCCGAACACCGTCTGTGCCGGCGGCGGGGACCCCTCACCCCGCACCCCGCTCCGCGGGCGAGCGGCTCCCGGTCCGTGCTCCCCGCCCCCGCTCCCGGCCCGCACCGCATCCTCTCCCGTACCTGCAGCTCCCGGCGGGGACACAGCGGCGGCTCGGTCCCCGCCGCCGGCGGGCTCGGTGGCACCGGTGGGCTCGGCGGCGGCGGGCTCGGGCCCGGCAGCCCCATGGGGGAGGCGCGGGGCGCTGCCCGCCGCGCTGCGGGGGCGAGCACGGCGCAGGGGCCGCCGGCAGCGCCGCGGCGTTGGCCCGGTAACGGGGAGCGGGGAACGGGGGGGAGCTCGGACGGGCCGTGCCGGAGCCCTGCGGAGCCCCCTCGTGCAGAACCGGGCCCCGCCGGCTGCTGAGGGGCAGGCGCAGGGGTCGGTGCAGGGGGCGGTGCGGGGCTTGGTGCGGGATCGGTGCGGCTCCCGGTACTCCAGGGTTCCCCGCTCGCGGTCAGCCCTGAGGATGCTCCTTCCCGGCGTGGAGCCTGCGGTAGCGGCGCTTGGGGTTCAGCATCCCCGGGGATCAAGTCGGGGGCACTTGGGGGACACAGCACTTGACAGGTTCAGGCTGGGCACAGCCAAGCCCCCTGCACGTCCTACACTCCAGGCTGTTTCCCAAGCCCAGCCAAATCCTCTCCCAGCTGCTGCCCTTACAGGGCGTTTCCACCATCCCTGGGGGGCAAAAGCACTCAGGGTTCCCCTCCTTCCCTCCAGACACGAGAGTGGCAGCACTGCCCACCACAGGGACAGTGGTAGTGAGGGCCTTATAATCCAAATCGTCCAGGTTCAGTACAGCCTGACAGAGCTTTTATGCGAGAGCTTCAGCTCCTGATGTGCCTCATTCCCCCCAGTCCTGCCCGTACCACCCACTGCTCCCAACCCTCCCACAGCTGCCCCACACACCACAGCCCCTCACAGACTGATCTAGTCCTGGTTATCTGCCCTTGAAATGCCCCCAGTGACAACCTGATGTGCCCCATCGACCATCTCTTGCTCAGGATAAAGGAGACTTGAGAAGCAGCTCACACCACCAGGCTTCTGGCCACTGATGTCACTTACACATCCCTGTGAGACCACAGCCACTGGATACTTAACCAAGTACCTGTCCCTCACCTGAGGGAGCAGGCAAAGGGCTCAGTGTGCACTGACTGACCAAGGGATGCGTTAGGACACTCCCAGCATCAGCATGTCTCTGCTCACCTGTGCCCCGGAAGCAGGTGGTCTTGGGTCAAAAACAATTATTGAAGGGGGAAAAAAAGGCTTTACAAACTGCCACATTCACATCTGACATTCCCAACTGCCCTGACTTAAAGGACATCAATGATCTTGACACCATCAAAAATATCTGTGGAGAGCTTTGAAGCCTCTGGGAGTGGGCAGCATTTGGTGCTGGGTAATTCCTGCCCACTTCAGGGTGGCACTGTCACTGCTGCGGCACTGACACCGGTCCAGCACCAGCAGTGTTGTGGCACCTCACAGGAGAGGTTGGCTGTGCTGCCTGCCCCAATGAGTCCAAAGGCACTTTTGAGTCCGAGTGCACTTCTCTGCACTTCTCCAATGGGAGAGCACCAAAACCTCAGTGGAGCAGTGGGGTGGTCAGGCTGCTTCAGGGGCTCACACTGGTCATTAGGAAAAAATGTCTCCCTCACCAGGAGGACTGGAAAAGGCCAGATGTCAGACAGTTCTGAAAAATCAAACCCCAACATTTCTCTACCTTCCACCCAGGCAGAGACCAGACAGGGGTAAGCACAGACCCCAGACACCAAGGAAGGCAAGTCATGGACACAAGCAGAGCTGTATGCTGGTTTTAATGTTCCTAAGAACTAGGAAACAGAAATCAAAAATAGATTTTGCTCTTCTTGATAAAAGTAATAAAATGGTTAGCGGTGTTAAATTAATCCTTACAAAACAAAACCCAAGGAGGTTAAATAAAGCCCAGAGGCTCCGCATAAAAACCACAATGACTACAAAACAGCTGCAAAGACATCTTTACACACCAAAGAAACTCTTCTCCTCTGCTCCTCCCCTCTCCAGGACACAATGTCAGCGAACACAGGACTCACACATGAGAAAGAGACACAGATGCGATGGGAGCAGCCCCACGAGGAGCGTGGGTGCCACAGACAGAACTATTTACACTATGGACACGGAGCCGTGCTGGGGCCAGCCCGGCCGCAGGAGCCCCCGGGCTCTGCCCGTCCCTCTCCTGCCGGGGCCCCTCCGGCCATGGCGCTCAGCGCCCAGCACTCGCGCTTGCCATCCATCCCTCCATCTGTTCCACCGTCCTTCTGCCTGCCCACGCGCGCGTCCCAGCTCTGGCCGTCCCTTCCCTCGGCGCTCTGGCGTCGCAGAGCTGCCGGCTCCTCCTGCTGCGCCACGCTGGGCTCCCTCGCCCTGCCGAGGGCCGTGGCTGAGCCTCCTCTCCCACCGGCCGCCGGACGCTCCCGGCTCCTGGGGGCTGGCGTGCAGTTTGCAGAGGAGAGCGGGTGCCGTGGAGCTGCTGCGCAGGAGTCCCGGGCCGTGCTGCGCAGCCAGCAGTCTCTGCTGCCCCGGCCAGCCTCCCCCGGGGCCATTGGCACCTCCCCTGCTGCCTCGCACCTCTGCCTTAGTTGGGATTAGTCTCTCGGCTGCTGCTCTGCTCTCGGCCCAGCTCCCGCTCTTTGTCCGCTGTGGAGGAGGAGGAGGAGGATGAGGACGAGGAGGAGGAAGACGAGGAGCTGAGGGTTCGGCCCGAATGCTTGTAGGCTGCAACGAGCTCCTGCAGCCGCTCTGGCGTGGGCTCCCACTTGGCAAAGCCGGCGCTGTTCTGCAGGAAGAGGACGGCTGTGTTGTGCACAGCCTTGTAGTACATCTCCTCCCTGCAAGGGAAGAGCACAGGCATCAGCACCTCCCCTGGCCCCCGCCCAAAACCCTCAACACCTGCTCCTCCTCTTCCTGCCTTCACTAGGACAAGTATTCGTCCCATCCTTTCTCTTATTATTCTGACCAGAAGGGAGGCACAGTGCAGCCTTGGGCAGTTCTGAGTACAGTAGAGGCTCCTAAGATTCCAGAGGGAAGAAACACTGATGCTGCAGAGTCCCATTTCTGCCTACCATGTTCCAGGCATGTGCTGGAACCCTGCTGTCCCTGCAGAGGGGACTCAGCACAGCAAGGCATCAGTCCTAAGCAGGTAAGAAATTCAGTGTTCAGGCACCTGTTGCTTTAACAAGCTGCAGCTCACACTTATTGCCTCAGCAGCAGAGCAGAGACCAGCCTGCCCCACTGGGGACCAAACCCCCACTGACTGCCCCTTGCCTCTGTTCTCCCAGTGACATCCAGTGCTGCAGCACAAGCAGCTACCAGGCCTGAGGGCTGGCAGAGGCACAGATCAGTGCCACAGGTGTGACCTGTTCCAGCTGGACTCATGCCCAAGGCACACACCTCTCACAAGCTAAAGTTAGCAGTCATTGAACAGACGTTGAATTCACCATGCTGTCTGCCCATCCTAAACACCCAAAGTGATGATGCGCTGCGCTTGTCCTTGCCTGCTCCCTGCTTCCCACTGATTTCAGCCTGGGAGAGGATATTTCTGTCACACAGCTTCAGAGCTGTGTTCCCAAAGGATCTGAGAACAAAGCCTACTTTTTGCAGACATGCTGGGACCCGCTGCGGTACTCGTGATCGAAGGCCGGCAGGATGAGCTGGTGTCGCTTGAACTTGCTCTGCTCCATGCGCGTCAGGGCTGGCGTGGGGGGGTCCCGCCACTCAGGGATGAAGACAATGAAGGAGAGCGGCTCGCTGGAGCTCTCCAACAGTTTCTAGTGCAACAAGAAAAGGAACAATCTGAGCAATGACGTGTTTAATCAGTCCTACAGAAAGGAAATGCTTCTGCTTCAAAAGCAGTGCCCAGCTGTCACTGTCCTCTGTCCATGCCCTCAGGGTGCAGGAGTAGAAGATGGACAGCACAGCTCCATCCCAAACAACCCCACTGTGAGCAGACATACCTCAAAGTGAGAGACCATGGCATCCATCAGCTCCTCACAGAACGGAGGATTTGCCTCAAAAGAACCACTTATAGGGAAGAAATCCAGGCACGGGCTGGAGAGAGAGGCAAAGATCCCCATCAGCTCGTCCTGAGTCATCTCACGGGCATGCACCCACACCCACGCAGAGCAAGGGAACGCAATACTCACCCCCTGGATCCAAAATACCCGTCTGTGTCCAAGAAGGCTGAACAGTACTGTTTAAAATAGCAATTCAGGGGCGAGGCAAAGCATTCAAAACTCACTCCAAAGAGCTTGTGGAGGGCTTCAAAGATGTGCACGGGAAGTGCCCCTTGCAGACCAGTCCCTTCATACAGCCCCACACCGAACATCATCTGAGGAGAGCAAACCCTGGTGAGCCAGCACTTGCTGTTCCTGCTGTTCCCTTCACTGACCATGGACCCAGGGCCACATGTCCATGCACCCACTCCTCTAGGTATGCAGGGCCCCCTCGTCTTTTTCTCAAATTCGTGTAGGTCCCTGCATGTACCCAAGAATGCTCTTTAGAGATTTTATCCAATTCTGACCCTACAAAACCATCAGTTTTCTCTTGTACCCAAGTGACCCTTCAGCTGCCCCTCAGAGTCCAGAGCTACTGAAGGTTTCCTTCACAAAGATCTTTACCCACACCAAGGTCTTGTGTCAAGACCACAACTGCTCCCCAGTCCACAGTCCTACCTCAGCATAGCATGAGCAGACTACAGACCCAGTTTAAACCCCGTGTTGCTCCAGGCTCCCAAATCTGTGACCCTTTCCCAGAGCAAAGACAAGCTCCCAGTGCTGCCAAGGCTTTCTGATGCACAGCTGTGGTGAGACCGTACCTGATATCGACGGAGAAGGCACCAAACCCTGGGCAGGAACTTCTCAAAGCCTGAGTCGTCGATGCAGCTGTACCGATAAAGAAGCCACTGGAAGAGAAAGCCCAGCCACTGACGACACCAGGAACAGCCAAGCTATGGTGATACATGCACATTGTGACAGGGAGAGGGAGGCTGAGGAGCAGGTGGGCTCTGCAGGGAGTTGTCAGCACATCTGCTGTCACTGCATGAGCCACCAGCTTGTCACTAACACAAAATGAATGAACCACCACAGCAGCACGTGTGTCTCAGCAAGGGTTGCCTTGGTTTGAGTACAATGTTCTGGCAGCACAACATTTATTCAGAGCACACACCCAACACCTGGGAAATACTCCCAGCAGAGCCTGACCCCAGCTAAGGTGAGAGTAGCTGTCCTCATGGCCATGGCAGTGTGTGACAGCCCTGCAGGGTCAGTTGGCCAGCCTCTGCCCAGCCCTGCCCAGGAGATGACCCTGCACCAGGGGCAGCAGAGCCAGTGCCCAGCCCTTACCAGCTTGCTGAAGTAGTTGCGGCTCACTTTGACCATCTCCCCCTTGTAGCGCACACAGGCCACGTTGTTCTCCATGTGCATCTCCACACTGGGCAGTGGTGGGGAGGGGATGGCCAGTCTCACGGGGTAACAGTACACCAGCCTGTCCTGGACCTCAGGAGCTTCCACCTCAGCTATGGAGAATGAACAGAAAGGTAGCCTATGAGAAGCCAAGGGTATTCGGGACCAATCTTCAGTCCACCTCAAAAGACACAGCAAACCAAACAGGGCTGAAGAGCAGAGTGGTCTTCCCAAAAAACCAACACAGTGGTCCCTCACAGATGTTGTAGGCAGCTACCTAGGTTCAAAGCTGATTCCCTAATGCAGACAGCACACAGCCACCCCAACGTCCTGAGGCATGTTCCAAACAAACAAAACACTCTTTTTATTGCTACTGTTTCTTATTTCAGTTTGCCCCAAACTCATCCAAAGCACAATAAAAATTCACAGGCTGACAAATGCAGGAGGCAAAGGAATCTCCCTGCACCTTGTGGTTATCCATTGCCTCAGCTTCAGGGAGTGCTCATAAATCAGCTGGAAGGAATCTCTTGACTTAATGGGGTTGGAAGATAAGCATCAAAAACAATGGCAAAAGGCAGATATTGGGACCTGAAGGAAGCCTGAGGAGAACCAGGACCCAAAAAGGAAAAGGACTACAGACAGTGGCAATGAAAGGAGCAGACCCCATGGAGGAAGGACAAGCTGACTAGAGGCAGATGTACAGACATGAACATAAGAAAGTACAGAGGAAAGATCAAGGAACATGAACTCTGCCAAGAAAGGGTGCACAGTGACAAGCTGGGAGGCAGAGGGGTGCAGAAAGGTGCTCAGAACACAAGAAATGTGGCAAATGAGAATAAAGGGATAACACTCAGCATTACTAAGGGGGTGTCAGCTGTCCCCAGGAACTCATGAAGCAGCAAAGCAAAAAGGCATGGTCCAGTGAAATGAACGAATGCCCTGCTCCGCGTGACCTGCTCCTATAACAAGCTACTTCATCCTGGCAAATCACATATTTGTAGTATCTGATGTTACAGCTGGTCACAGCACCTGATGGAAGACAGTCTGTCACTGCACAGTCATTGTGACTGAAAGCTGAGGCCTATGTTGGACTGGCTGTTTCTTACTTTGAAACACAGACTTTCTAACATTTGGAGACAGAGCTGCCCTCCCAACACGTAACACTCTCTGAATAACACTCTCTGACAGGCCAGACCATGGGGTCTTTAACTGTAGTGCTGCAGCTCTACAGCTCTTCAAAGTTGGCTGCATACCAGAGATATTGTTCTCTTTGAGTATGGCAAGATGCTTCTCCCGGATGCGCTTGACGTATTCCAGGGATATGTAGTAAATTTTACTGCAGATGCCTTCGACAGAGTCCTTGGCTGCAGCAGACACATGAGGCCCACACTGTTTGCGTAAGTGCTCCAGGCGGTCCTGTGGAAACAGAGAACCAGAGTCTCTCACATGGCCACCACCGGCTCTCCAGGGGTCTTCAGTATCTCCAGAAGGACCTGTACCTGTCCCCACGTGCCCCCTCCCCAGCTCCCTGTGCCCAGCCACACATCAGTGGTACACTGACCATGTAGTCTTCCTTGGAGGCAGAATGGTCCCGTCGCAGCCAGCTGAAGGTGTCCTCTACATTCCACTTCACCACCTTCCTGCTGTCTGGGGAAGCACTCCTGCAAAAACAGAGGCAAAGTTTAACTCACAGCTGCACAGCAAGATATTCCACCCCCCTCCAAAGTTTTCTATCAGTGGGGAATGTGGACACTGTCACTTGTCAAGGCCCATCCCTGTCACTCCCCTCCAGTTCTCTGGAAAGGCCTTCCAGACATTTGCATGATTGCGGCCTGCTATATTCTCTCCAAAACTTGGTGTAGCTGGCTGCTGTCCTCTCTGCAACAGGAGAGGCCCAAAAGGCCTTTATTTGTCATGGCACTGGTCCATTTTGACACTGCCTCTAATCTTCCATTACTGCTAGGGGCTTGTGACTCTGAGAAAAGTACCCTGTTTACAAGTTTTTTCTTTCCCCCCACAAGGTTCTCCCCAACTCTCTTCCTCAGTTCTGTCTCCTGTGGCAGAACTGGTCAGAAAAACCCCACCTTGTATACAAAATGCCACTCTAAGCTTGTTGCTCTGTAACACCAGTGAGTGTCCAAGCACTCCTGATTTTATCTCAGGGATAACAAAAGACATTCCACACCCAGTACTTCATTGTCTCCACACACATTCAGCTCCCCAGTATGACATTTTGCAGTAATGTCATTATCAAAAGATGGCTCCAGCACTAATGTTTTATTTCTGTATGTTCCTAATCTTGCTTTTCCTCAATAACATTATGCCCAGTGCTGGATAAGGCAGGATGAGAAGCCCCTATAGCCCTTTTGTCTTTTCTGAACGTGACAGCACTGCGAGAAGAGCTCCCACCTGGATTCAATCAGTCGTTTCGCAGCCTCAGCATACTTGAAGAGCAGCCTCTTGGCTTCCTCTCGGAACTTAATTCTGGATAACCTGAGGTAAGTTAAATTCATATGCATGAGTCTCACAAAGGCATGGAAGACAGGTTCAGTTCCCCAGCTTTCCTTCACCAGCATCCAAACAAAGGGAAGCACCACAGCAGAACCGTGGCAGGTAAATCACCAGGCAGACTGACCCAGAACCATCCCAGCAAAGTCTGTCTGTGAGCAGTACCTGATGGGAATGTCATTCATGATCTCTCTGAACATGGAAGGAGACACTACTGGCTCGCAGTCACTCGGTAAAAGAGGATCTGTCCCTTTATCAACCACTTTCCTCTCCAACATCCAGCGATTAAATGACTCCCTTGGGGGGTCAATCCCTGCAGATGCACAGAAGAAGGGTCTAATCAATACAATGCAGAAATGCCCAGTAGCTCTGATAAGGAACATCACACAAAGTTCTGCCTAATCAATTAACCAACAATGCCACAGAGTATAACCATCACAAAAAGAGAACACAGGGACTAGACAGGCATAAAACAAAAGATCACCAGAACACTAGAACTGAGAGGAAAATCAAAGGAACCCAAGAGAAACTCACCTTCTCGCTGCTGGCAGAGCTCACGGTAATGCTGCCGCAGCTTGAGAATGAGCTGGGACCGGAGCAGCTCCACCTCGGGGTGTGGAGAAAGCACTTCTGATGGTGCCCTCTGCTTAATCACAGCATTTGTCTGAATATCCAGGTCCCAGTATACTCTGTGGCAAAAGCAAATGTCATCAGGATAACCAGATCACTGGCTAATTATCAAATATTACTTTTAAAGATGCTTCCTTGGGCTGTTTCACCAACCAGGAAACCAAACTATCAAGACTCCTGGAAGTGATTTATCCCTCAGGTTTCTCGAAACCTGTGTGTCTCAAACACTTTACTGAGAAAGGAACAGACGACAAATGGACACAACTCACTCAGTTGGTCGTAGAAGAGCTGCCTGCTGTTTGTCTTCAGGTGAAACACACCATGCCTTCAAAACAGAGGTTCCTGGAATACTGGGAGAGCTGGGGACTGGCTGAGCAGCTGGGTTCCCTGGGACATCAGCCTGTGTGTGTGAAAGATGAATTACTGCACCACAGAGATAGGTAAAGGGGAAGCAGCCCAGTGAATCAAACAGTCCCACACTAGAACACCACATGGGAGACCCCCATGAGCTCTCCAGCCCCCCTTGGTTTCAGGCTGCACTCATTTGTTCCAGAGCACCACACCCACCTTGGGCTTCTTCACACTGTTGCCACTTGGTGGAACCTCTTCTGAGAACCTCCTCTTCCTCTGCTTGCTCTCCACAGAAGCATCTGCCACCCCACCTTCCAGTGGCATGGGAGCCGCGTTCAGTCCCAGAGGGTCTGACTATGAGAGTCCAAACAACAAGAGCACACGTCAAGCTCACCCACTGTCACTGCAGCATCCCATTGCACTGCTCCCAGCTCCCACGTGGATGGAAGTAAGGACACCACTAGTCACACCTGCACAAAGCTGAAAGATTCTCTTCTAGATGTCTATATGCTTTTTTAAAATACTTCAATGAGAAAAACTCATCACAAATCCCCCACGCTGACTGTTCTTTGAGCAGTGCATGACTCCTGGAACAGCAACACCTGACAGGCACCTGACAGAGGAACATTTCCCCAGAATCATGCCAGACAACGGACTGAGCAAGGAGTTCTGAAGGCATACAAGATCCTCACACACCTGTAATCTGAGGCCCACAGACCATGAAGACCCCAGTCCTGGCACAGCACTCCCAAGGTGAGTGAGCACTTACTATGACATCGTGCTGTCCCAGCACAGGCATTTCCCACAGAGACTGGTTGGTGAAGCGGTTGAAGTAGTATGGGCGGTTCTCCCGCTTGCTCCAGCACTTCTCCCAGCCAGCCTGCACCAGCTCATCTGAGAGGACAGTGAGAGTCAGGAGAGGAGCATCCTGCACAACAGACCTGCCCTGCAATGCCCAGCACTGTCACAGCACACTCTGAAACACACATCATTCCTGGCCTCCCTTGGCAGCCTTGTTTCACCCCTCTCCCCACTGCCAGGGCCCTGCAGCATTGCCGAGGGCAGAGTCGGTACCTGGCAGGTCCTGTACCAGGCGCATGGGTTTGGGGGAGCTGGGCTGGTTCTGGTTGGAGGTGCCAGGTGAGTGACTCATGAGAGACGCTTCCTCCGCAGGGCTTCTGTGATTCTCATTGGCCATTTCTCAGCAACCACACTGGAAAAAAAAGAGTAATATCCAATGTTACAGCAGGAAAGGTCTCAGATCTGCTTGGCACACTCAGGTGTAGCAATAAAAGTTCATTCTGATAATAAAACAGGGATTGAACATGCAAACTGCACCTCAGCCCTGAAAAACACCTGTTATCCTGAATACAACGAGCTATGAGGAATGCTCAGTGTTAAATGGGGTTAGCCAGGGTGTTCTTCAGGCCAGCATTCAAAATATTCCCTTTTCAGCTAGATGTCTCCAAAGAGTGAAGCATCGGATGGTAAAAAATAACATAAGCTCCTCTGTGATTATGTGCCACCTTCTGCCACACCAATACCACTGGCCAGGTCTCATCTGTTATCCTCAGAGACAGTTTGAATCAACTCACACATACATAACTGCACACCATTTCAACAAAAGGCTTTCATTAAAAAAAAAAATCTGCTATATAAAATAGCCCTGGAGGTTCACTAACAACTTCTGTGGTTCAGAAAACCACAGGCTGGGAGTCAGGAGCTCCCGAATTATTACCCTCTGCATGTCCCAGGCTGACACGTCCCAGTGCTAGTCCTAGTCCCACAAGCAGGGCCTCAGCCAGCTGTTTTGGCCCTTGCTCCTTTTTCATCTGCATAACAACAGTTATGCAAAAGAAGGTCTCTTGGAACAATAAAGCTCCTCTTAATCATAATTTAATGTTGCCAGCTGGAGAGAAACAGCCAGGCTTTTCCTCTCTTAGTCACCACTCTTCCCCTGGGGAAGTTTCTGAAACAGCGCCACAGATTGCTCTTCTCTGGCAGCCCGAAATGCATTGGCAATGAACTGGGGGGAAACAAGGCATTTTACATAATTCCCAGCTACCTCAGACACTTAACTCTATTCAGGATTTGGAGACACCCCACAGCACACACCAGCACAGTCAGGGCAGCAGCAGCACAGTGCTGTGCATAGTGTGCTCCTCATTGGAGCAGCACACTACCTGACAGCAGGAGCCACGTACAGGAGCTCTCCAATAAAAACTCGGGATTTTTTTGGGGCTGTTACTGGGATTTGAAGCCTTCGCCACCCTTCCCATGCATAAAGGTCAGGGGCTATTTCAACAGAACAGAATGGTGGGAGCAAACAGTGGTCAAGAGCGAGTGGCCAGTAGCTCAGCTGCCCACAGCACTGGCTGAGATCAGCATTGAGGAACTCAACTCCTTCAGCCTCCCAGAAGATGTTTCCATCCTTCCAGGCAGGGTGCACAAGGGAAGGTGTGTGACACTGTGACACCTGGAGTTTGGGTCTCTGCCCCAGAGCAAGCAGGTAACGCCCTGTGCCTGCTGCAGAGCACAGGACACAACAGGGGACCTTTAACGGCCTCAGCAGTGAGCATTGTGCAATCTCACACTCCCTCCTGAACTCCAGCCCCACCGTGTCCTTACAGCCACTTCACAAAGGTGCCAAGGTGAGCTGGGCCAGTGGCAGCAGCTCAGACTCGTGTCAGTCTGTGGGTACAGGACCCTGGAGACAGCAGGGCTGCGAGGCAGGAGCACAGGGAATCTCTGAGATGTTTAGTCCCTCCTCCTCAAACTAAAGCTACACTTGCACATGCAGCTGCTGCTGTGTCCTGCATGTTACACAGAGCACACCCTGGAGTGAACTGGTGCGTACTGGGGGGACCAGAGCTCCCAAAGTCATGATTGTCAGGATTCACATCAGCGCTGGGCACGGAGCCCTGGCCAGCTTGGATGGCACATGCCAGCTCCAGTGCCCTGCCAGTGTTTTTCACCACCCATCGCTCAAAAGAGCTGTCAAATAGGGTGACTGGCTCTGCCTCCTCCCATTTATGGATAAACTGGAATGGTGGAAGTAGCCAAGAAGTTTTATCACTTGATCAGTGTTAACAAGTATTAAATCCAAGTACCCTTAAGGTCTGGGAAAAGGAAACAGCCAAACTAACAGGAATCCTGGCAGAAGCCACTCTACTTTTATGTAACTACACTGGGACTTAGACAGTGACAGGGATCCAGAGGAAGCATTTTATGGTGATTACGGTATGTTTTTATACACCATGGCAATGCATACAGTGCTTCACAAACACGGTACAACGCTGTCCCTGCCCAGAGAGCTTACAACCTAGAGCAGCAGCACAACCAGAGACCACAGCGAGAGGTAAGGAGACACAAAGTAAAGAAGTACAGCAAACAGGACCGGCATTTGTTTCCATTTCACCGAGGTAGAATTTTGTACAAGACAACAGCAAATGCAGACAAAGGAGATCAGCGACAGCCCCCCGGGACAACCCCGCGGCTCTCCCCCATCCCAGAACCACGGCTGCTCCAGGAGGCTGGGAGCCAGGCCATCGCCTCCTCCATCGGCACCCATCCCCTTTCCGAGCGCCGGCCGGCGGGCCCGGAGCTGAGCAGCGCAGCGCTGCCGGGCCACCACGGGCACTGGGCACCGGGGCACCGTGTCTGCGCGGGGAAGCGGCCGGGAACCTCCTGGGGCTGCCCTGCCGGCGGCGAAGACGGCACGGAGCTCCTCGGCGCGGCGGGCCGGGGCCAGCGGGCGGCCACGGGCGCCCAGCGAGTGCGGAGAGGAGGCGGCGGCGGCGACAACTCTGCAGTCTGGCCGGGAGCGGTCCGGGGGCGCGGCCTAAGCGGGGCGGCGGCCGGCCGGGCGGGTACTTACGGTGGCGGGCTGCCTGGCGGGACGCGTGGCCGTCGCTCCGTGCTCGCCGCTGGCGCGCCGGGGCCGCATCCTCATAGCGGGGCGTCCCGCGCCTGACCCGCGGGGGCGGCTGCGGAGACAGGAGCCCGTTACGGCGCCGCGGGGAGGGGCCGCGCGACGCGCAGGCGCGGCGGGGGGCACAGCGGGGGCGCGGCGGCGGGAGCGCGGCGGCAGTAGCGGCCGCGCTCTAAGATGGCGGCCGCGGGCCT
Source organism: Camarhynchus parvulus (assembly GCF_901933205.1). NCBI lineage: Eukaryota > Metazoa > Chordata > Aves > Passeriformes > Thraupidae > Camarhynchus > Camarhynchus parvulus. The sequence continues at coordinate 7,768,824 of NC_044590.1, read as the reverse complement.
GCGCCGCCTCCCCTCCGCCGCCCGTGCGCCGCCGCCGGGTCCCCGCCGCCTCCTCCTGCACGGCGGGCCGCGGCCACGCGGTTGCGCCGCTTACCTGGGCGTGAGGCCAGGGGCTGCAGGCACCGGGCACCGCTGCGTCCGCCACCGCCGCCGCCCCACCTCCGCCTCGCCCGCCCCGCCGCCGCCATCTTGCGCCGGGGCCGCGGGTGTGGAGCGCATGCGCGAAGCAGAGCCCGCGCTTGGGGGAATTACGTGGAGCATGCGCAAAGGCTGCGCGGTCACCCCGCCCACCCGGCGCCATCTTTGTGGCGGGCGCCGCCCCGCGGTGGGTGCGGAGCGGTCCCGGTCCTGCCCGCGCTGTCGTGAAGCCGCTCCGTGCGGGCCGGCCCCGCCCTCCCGCCCGCCGCGGGCGGTTCCCGGCACTGACAGGGCGCGGCCGCAGCGGTCGCCACCAAAGGCCCTTTGAAGAGCGGCGGCGCCGGGGCGGGGTGGCGGCCGGGCCGGGGGGGCTGCATTGATGTGGGGGCGCGGGGCTTCCGCCGCCCGCCGGGCACAGCGGTTGCTCCCGCTGCGCTTCAGCCCGGCCGGCCCTGGCAGCCGCTGCCTGTCCCGGCGGTCCCTCGGGCGCAGCGCTGACACGTCCCTCCCCACACTATTGCCGTGGCCGTTCCCCGGCCCGCGGGTCCCGGTGGCAGCTGGCGGGCGCTGGCACTGAGGGTGCAGCGCAGGGCACTGCCCGGTGCTCGCTGGGGTCGCTCCCTTGTCCCGCGGCTGCTGCTGCACAGCATATGCTGGAGGATGACACGGGACGTGGAAGGAGGACACGGCTGTTACTGGGGACTCCCTGGGGGTCGCAGAACCCCTCGCAGCCGGCGGAGCTTCTGCTACATCCTCCTAGCAGGGCACCCGTCCTGCCTCGGCCGCGGTTCCCTGGGCAGCCGATGGCCGGTGCTGGCCCACGGCCCCGGTGAAGACAGGATGGGGAAACTGCGAGGCCTCTCCTGCCCTTTTCTCCTCGGATATTCCCGCTGCCCAGCTTTCCAAGGGGTTCCCCATCTCCCGGAGTCCTGCCCTCTGCTCTGGGAGCACCGGGGTCAGTTTAATGAGTTAACGCTGGTGCAGCAGTTCTGGGGGAATAAGTGCTGTGTAAGCACTGAGGCTCCCGTTTTGGGCTTCCAGCAGCCCGGCTCCGCTGCCCAGAGCACCGGTAACCCCCCGGGGCACAAAGGGCGGCTCAGACCGACCCCTGAGGGCAGAGGGGACTCTGTGAAGGGACAGTGAAACTCCAGCCTTGGAGCGAGGCAGCTCAAGTGGCCGAGGGGGTGGTGAGGGCAGGGGCAGACTCTCGGCATGGCTCGGCCAGGCAGGATTTTCAGGAGGGAGCCCCGGGCTGAGGAGCTGCCCGTCTTTTCCATGGACGCTCATGGGGACACACTGGCAGTGCCTATCTCGGTGCTGCCAAGCTGCCGCTAACACACGGGACCATCCAGGCCATCCAGAGGCACATCCTGCAGAGCCAGTGCTGCCTGCCTTGGGGTCGGGACAGCCCTGAGGCTCCGCAGAGTCTCTGCTTAGGTTCGTGTTACAGATGGCCAAGAACCAGGCCCCAGCAGCACCCCTGGCCCAGGTCTGCACTGAAGCTGGGATAGCTGAGCACTGGCAGAAGCTTCATAACACAGACTGGGAGTCCCCAGCAGCCCAGGCCCTCCCGGACATTGCCGTTTGCACATGTGCCCCTCGCGCGGGGGGTGCCGGAGAGATCCCTGGCTGTGGCTGCGAGTGCAGGACGCGGGGAGCGGTGTTTTCGGAGGGAGGAAGGCTTCTTGTCCCTCCTGGAGATGGCCAGGCGAGCCGCTGTCTGTGTCGGTGCTGGCAGCCAGCCGGGCTCGGCGGGACACAGACCTGCATCCTCCCCGTCCGTCCGTCCGTCCGTCCCGCTGTCTCCTCCCAGCTGTGAGCCCACAAGGAGTGGCAGTTGGGGGCTATATAAAGGCAGGGAAACCTCAGCCAGCTCAAAAGAAAGTCTTGGAGCTGGTGGTGTTCTCCCTCCCTCCTGCCTTCACGTGATTCAGCTTCCCCACGCCGGGAGCCGAGGACAAGCCTCACCGTAAGTACCCGAACTGAGCCGGCATTGTGTGGGGGAGCCCCCGGCCGCTGGGCAGGACGGTGGCTCCGGGCCCCGGGGAAGGGGATTCCCCATCCTCTCCCTTCATAGAATTGGAGGAAAACGCTGTGGGGGTGCCCCATCCCATCACACAACCCCGGGGAAGGGGATCCCGCATCTTCTCCCTTCACAGAATTGGAGGAAAACGCTGTGGGGGTGCCCCGTCCTATCACACAGCCCCGGGAAGGGGGTCCCCATCCTCTCCTTTCAGAGAACTGGGGGAAGCTCGCACGGAGGGAGCTCTGCCTGTTGCTGCGGGATGGACAGGCTCCAGCTCCCGTCTCAAGCCAGCCTGGGGGCAGGCGGCACATCTCGGGGGGGCTGTGAGGGTTGTGGGACGGCCCCTCGGGCGAGGGCTCGCTCCTCTGCGAGCTGCTGGGGCTCCCCGCTGCAGCAGCACGCACGGGGCTGGCGCCTGGCCCTGCGGTTTGGGGAGCGGGGTGTGTTCAGGGCGGGGGAGTGCTGGAGTGGGTGTTCCCCGATGTGGGACCCTCGGGCTCCACCGGGCCAGTGCGGGGGCTTGTGCACAGCACCCTGGGGTGGGAGCCGTGCCCCTCATGGGCTGCTGGTGCAGAGGTTTCGGGCAAAGGCGACCTAGGCAGCACTGGGGGGTTTCAGGGAGAACAGTGGAGCCGTGGGGTGCTCCTTGGAGCTATCCCCTGCCCCGGGCAGGTTGGACAGCAACTGCTTCCCTTCCAGTGTGTCCTCTGGGCCTGTCTGTGCTGACACCCGTGTATGTCCCCAGGCCAGTCCGTGCTGACCCTGCTCTCTGCCTCCAGGTGCGAGATGGCTGCCGGCGGCTGCCTCCTTCTTCTCCTTCTGCCCTCGCTGGTCACAGCTTCCCACAGCCCTCCTGGCTGTAAGATCCGGATTACTTCCAAGGGGCTGGACCTGGGTAAGGCGCCGGCCAGGATCTCTCAGTCTGGGAAAGAGGGATGTTGGGCACCCTCCTGAGGGTTTGTGCTTGTGTAGGGCTCTGCCTGCACTGCTCCACCGTGGGGCAGCCAGGGAGCAGTGGGGGCTGTCAGGGGTGATGCTGCCAGGAGGGCATGTCCCAGCACATCCCAGCCCAGCCTTGTTTTCCCTGCAGTGAAGCAGGAGGGGCTGCGCTTTGTGGAGCAGGAGCTGCAGAACATCACGGTGTCAGACCTGCATGGGAGTGAGGGGCAGTTCCAGTACAACATCAGCCAGTGAGTGCTGCCTGCTGCCCACGGTTTCCCATGTCCATCTGTCTGTCTAAGCACTCCTGTCCCCTCCCTGCAGGGTCAAGGTGACAGATCTGCAGCTGGCCTTTTCAGACCTGAACTTCCAGCCCCAGCAGCACCTTGTCTTCAACATCAGCAATGCTTCCATTAGCCTACGCTTCCGCAGGCAGCTGCTCTACTGGTTCTTGTGAGCTGCCTCCCCTTCCTCCTGTTCTGGGTGCTGGCCCACCCCACAGCTCTGCTTGCTGGGTGCCACAGGTGCCTTGCTGTCCTGCAGCTGGCAGGAGCTGTGTGCTCCTCTCATCTGCTTTCCTGGCTTCTAGCTATGACATTGGGTCCATCAATGCCTCTGCGGATGGTGTCCACATCTACACAGTGCTGCAGTTGGCCAAGGATGAGGCTGGGCGCCTCAAGATCTCCAATATGACCTGCAACGCCTCCATAGCAAGAATGCATGCTGGCTTCTCTGGCACACTCAGGTACACCTGACCCCTCTGCATGTGCCTGACTCCCTGACCCCCTTCCCACACCTTCAGTGCTTTCTCAGTCCAGCTGTGTGCTGGAATGGGCACAGAGCCACAGGGAGAACCGGCAGAGCAGAACCACTCTTGTGTTCTCCAGGAAGGTCTATGAGTTCCTGAGCACCTTCATCGTCACGGGGATGCGCTTCCTCCTCAGCCAGCAGGTACAGCTGAGCACAGACAGGGTCTGTGGGATGTTAGGGCTTGGCCCTTTGTGTGTGGGAGAGGGCAGAGTTGTACCCCACCTGTCTGCTGGGCCTTGTCCTGCCTCTGCAGCTCCTCATCCAGTCCTGGGAGTGATTCCCCTCAGCCTGGCTCCTTGCCTTGCAGATCTGCCCATCCCTGGAGCATGCCAGCCTGGTGCTGCTGAACTCTTTGCTGGACACAGTGCCTGGTGTGTGTTGCCCTGGGAAAGGGACTGGATCCCATTCACTGTCAGGCAGACAGGGCTGGGCATCAAGCTGCCAGGCAGCTCCAGGCTAAAAGTCACACCAGCACATCTTCCCTGGCAGTGAGAAACTATGTGGATGAGCATATTGGGATTGACTACTCCCTCCTACGGGATCCGTCCATCACCACTGACACCCTTGAGCTCGACTTCAAGGTGAACACTGGGTCCTGCCTTGCTGGTCCTTCCCCATCCCTGTGGAAAAGGCTGTGCCGGCACGTTGGGCTCCATGGAGCAGGTGAGGGTTGCCCCATGGCTGTGGGAATCTCTCCTGCTCTTGGTCCAGGGCATGTTCTTCCCCCGGGTGAGAGAGGACCAGGAGCTGGAGAACCACGCGGTGGAGCCGGTGATCAAGGAGACTGAGCGCATGGTTTATGTTGCCTTCTCTGAGTACTTCTTCGACTCAGCCATGCACTCGTACTTCCAGGCAGGAGTACTGACCATAGAGCTCCAGGGGGAGAAGGTAAGGAGCACCAGACACATGGACTGTGTGCAGGCAGGAGGGAGGGGTGGGCTGTGTTACAGAGCAAGGAGGTGCCATCCAGGGAGCAGCTTTGCTGGGACCTGCAGCAGTGGCTTGCTCCCCCTCCAGTGGTTTGTGCTCTCCACAGGTGCCCAAGGACCTGGAGGTTTTGCTGAGAGCCACATTCTTTGGGACTATTTTCATGCTGGTAAGGAGCCTCCAGACAGGATGGAAGGCATGGCAGAGCCCCAGGACAGAGCCTGCCTTGTGCCTAGCCTCCAACTCACCTGCCTTCCCTAGAGCCCTTCTGTGGATGCTCCGCTGCGGCTGGTGCTGCAGGTCTCTGCTCCCCCCCGCTGCACCATCAAACCCTCGGGGACCTCAGTTTCTGTCTCTGCTTTCCTGAACATCTCACTGGTGCCCCCAGACCGCCCAGCTGTCCAGCTCTCCAGCATGGCCATGGTGAGAGGGGGGCTGGGGCTCCTTGTGCAGTCACCCCAGTGTATACAGGAGCAGTGTCCCCCATCCTGTGTTGTAAGGCGCTGGTGTCACCAAGCAGAGGGACACTGGACCTGTGGCATGAGCTGGCCTGGTTGTCCTCTGCCTGCCCTGAGTCAGCCCTCTCCCTCCCCAGGAAACCAAGCTGAGTGCCAAAGTGTTTCTGCAAGGGAAAGCACTGCGTGTGCAGCTGGACCTACGACGGTATGGCTGGGGTCCCATGGGGGCGTGGGGAGGGTCCCCTCCACACCCTACTCACAACTGCTTCCTTCTGTGCAGGTTTCGCATCTATTCCAAGCAGTCAGCGCTGGAGTCGCTTGCGGTGAGAGCATGGTGATGGCCTGGGAACCCGTACACCCAGCCACAGTTGGGGTGGGCTGGGGAGAGGCTGTCCATTCAGGATCCCCTCTTACAGCCCTCCCTGCCCTGGCTGGCAGCTCTGCCTCTACACTGACCCCAGCTCTTCTCCTGCAGCTGTTCTCACTGCAGGCCCCACTGAAGACCCTGCTGCAGCTGACCATCATGCCCATCATTAACGGTAGGCATCACTGCTTCCACACAACTGGGAGTGTAGGCAGGGGCATAGCAGAGCTCAGCCTCATCCCAGCTCTCCCTCTCTGCAGAGAGGACAAAGAAGGGGGTGCAGATCCCACTGCCCGAAGGCATGGACTTCACCAGGGAGGTGGTCACCAATCATGCGGTATGTGGTGGGATGGGCACAGCCTGTGCCTCCATGTCCTGCTGGAAAGGGCATGGTCACCTCCAGCCTTGCACTGACCCTCTTCCCTCTGCAGGGATTCCTCACAGTGGGAGCTGATCTCCACTTCTCCAAGGGGCTGCGGGAGGTGATTGAGAAATACCGCCCAGTGCCGACCGCTGCTGCCTACTCCAGCTCCCAGCCTGCAGAGCCCAGCCTGGATCCCAGCTCACTCTAGCTCTCCTCCCTGGACCCAAGGGCAGATCCCGGGCTGGACCCGTAGACTGTAGGTAGGAAGCAGCTTCCCTGGTACCACCAGCACATTGTCAGGGCGTCCAGGCCCTGGTGGGGCGCAGCAAGGTGGAGAGGGTGCTCTGGGAATCCCTGCTGCAGCCTTGCTCATTACACTAATAAACCACCTGACTCCAACCACATGGCCTCGTTGCTTGGAGGACATGTCCATGCTGGGGTACATGGTGGGGAGATGGAAAGGAGGCAGCTGATACTGCTGCCCAGCTTGGGTCCTTGGGAGCAAACACAGCTTAGTGCAGTGCTAGAGGGCTCAGAGTGGCTGTGCTGCTGCCACGAGGTGGGTCACTTGTTTCCAGGATGCAGAGATCCCTGCAGAAAGGACATAGCTCACAGAGCCCAGGGCTCCCTGGCAAAGGGCATTGGCACTCACTGGTGCTCCTCGGAGAGCAGAGGAAAGCAAAGCAGGGGCGGGCACAAAGGTGTGAGGAGGAGCAGAACCGCCTTGGTCAGAGTTTATTGCGAGTTCCTGAAGCACTGCGTGCCCTGGCAGTGGGATTGTTGTGGTAGCGGTGGTAAGACTCCTTCAGTGGGAGCAGAGGTGGTGGGAGCCAAGGTAGAGGTGAGTAGGACCCAGCTGCCCCCTGCTGCTGCTCCTCATAGCCTACCCAGGCCGTGTGCATGTGGGGCCAAGGGGAAGTGCTGGGGATTGCTCGCTGCCTGGGAGGGAAGCAGCTGCCACCGCAGACAGGGAGGAGGCAAGACAGGAAGCCACAAGGGAGGAGGTGTGGCTGCAGCAGGTGCACAACACCTCTCCCACAAGGACAGAGTCCCCCAGCCCATGCCCCTCACCCTGTCCAGCCGGGGGAAAGGCTGCAGGCATGACAGGTCCGTGGTGTAGCCGAGCAGCAGTGAGGATGGGCTGTGCAAGGTGCCGATGGTGAGGGCGGGTGGGGTGCTGGGAGCAGCTGGAGCACCGGGCGCTACCTCTGCAGCTCTTAGTAAGGCTGGTTCTTAATGAAGCGGCAGAACATGGTAAAGGCAGCAAGCGGCCGGTCTGTGGGCACCATGTGGCCAGCTCCCTGTAGGAATGGGACAGTGGTTGGCAGTGCGGCTGGGGTGCTGCCACAGCCCAGCCGACATCACCCAACCCTGACTGCAGTCTTGGTATCCAGCACACCCGCCCACAGCCCCATCCCTGGCCCCCAGAGCCCTCAGCCCTACCTTGACAGTGAGGAAAGCGATGTTGGTGAATTCCTTCACAAAGCCACCGATCTGGTTCTCACCATTTTCCGTGTAGAGCCAGGGCCGGCGAGCCACCTGCACCTGGGAGTAGCAGCAGTGCCTTCAGCACCTGCGGCTGGCCCTGCCCACGCTCCTGCCACAGCCAGCTACAGCACATAGCCTGGAGCCAGTGACTGGCCTGGCCTGGGCCCTGCCCATTTACCTTCTGGCACAAGGAATCCACAAACCACTCATCCCCGCGAAAGTTGCAAGCCATGTCGACATCCCCGTTGTACACCAAGATCCGGTATTTCTGTGTAGCAGAGAGAGAGAGTGAGCTGTTGGCAGGGCAGCAGCCCCAGCCAGGTAGGAGGCTGAGCTGGCAGAGAGACTTCCAGGGTCTGTGGGCTGCCTTGCACACACCGTGGCTCCAAGCAGCTTGAGGTACACCTCATTCATCTGCATGTACAGGCGCCTGTAGCTGCGGTTCACCTCGAAGCTGTGGAGGAAGCAATGGCAGCATGTCTGCTTCTTCTCACAGCAGTCCCTCCCTGCCCACAGCTTGCTCACCTGCACACCTGCCACTCTGGGGCCTCAGGGGAGATGTGCAGAGCCTTCCGCACCTCGGGGGAGTTCAGATACATGCTGGGGGCTGTGGAGTTGGTGCAGGGTGGGTCCATCCGGACCTTCTTTCGGGCCACTGGCATCCGGAACAGGTTCTGGGAGAGTCGGGAGAGTCACTGTCACAACAGCACCTGCCCCATGGAGCAGCTGCTTTCTGCCCCTCCTGCCCACAACAGCACAACTGGCTGAACAGAGGTTGCTCACAGCCCAGCAGCACCTCGGCTCACCTGCCGCCAGGAGAACCTCAGTGGCATCCGGATGAAGGAGTTGCCCAGGTCATGTGTGATGAGATAATCACCCTCATATCTGTAGCCAGAGAGAGTATGAGGACAGACTGAAAACCCTAGAGAACAAGGGCTAAGGGCTCTCCTGGGGGTGGGTCCTCAGTACCATCCATCTGTCCCAGAGGGGCCCCCTGCCCAGCCCACCACATCCCTGTGTGCCAGTGCAACCAAAGCTCTCACCTCATGCTCCCAGGAACACCTCCATCACATGGGGCATAGAGGTTGTAGATATTGAGGCCAGATTCCTCTACAATCTGAATCATCTCCCCCATCTGCAAGGAATCACAAAAAGGGTTTGGGACTCAGCAGGACGCTTGTGGACCTGTGGGCCCAGGCACGTTCTGCTGGGCACATGTATAGGGGCTCCAGCTCCCCTCACCTTGAGTGTGCAATTCAGGTTGGAGTTGTCATGGAAGTTGCACTTCCCCTCGGAGCAGCAATAGGCCTGCAGGTCTTTCCACAGCCTGCAGGCAGAGACCAGGACCACTTGGACCAGGTGGCAACACTGACATGACAGCTGCCCTGCAGCTCTCTGCCCAGTAGCCACAAGGCACACACCTTGGCCCCATGCCCTCTTTACCCCACAAACAAACCCACCCATGGGAGCTGCCCTGGGACAAGGAGCAACAGCCCAGATGCTGGCCCAGGACAGGCTAGGTGCTGCCCTTGTCTCAACACCGCTGACCCAGACAGCCCCAGCCTCAGCTGTGCAGCCATCCTTGCACAGGGATGGCACATCCAGCATTCCCTCTGCTCTTACTCGGTCCCCAGCAGCCCGTGGTAATAGGCAAAGTAAACCAGGGAGTTGTCATTGATCTCATAAGATGAGAGGCCGTTTCCCACAGCGATTCCCTGCGAGGCAAGAAGAAAACAACCCTGTTGTGTTCCAGCTCCCCGCAGGGCAGTCACAGCACAGCAGCCGCAGGCAGGAAGCAGATGTGGAACTGTTTACTCTGCGGAGGGAACAGGGAGGGTTGGGGGTGCCTGAGGACACTCCCCTGGCAGCAGGGACAGACACGTCCACCAGCAGCTGCTGCCAGAACCCCAGGAAGAGATGAAAGGCTGCAGGGCCAGGCGTGCCCTGCATCCTAACTGGTCCCACCCTGGCTGTGCCAAGCCCTCTGCTCCCTGGCTGGGCAGAGCCAAGCTGCCCACCTTCAGGTTGAGGCTGGGGTCCTGCATCACCCACTCTGCCAGTGTGGGAATGTAGACCCCTCCATAGCTCTCCCCTGTGAGGAAGAGATCATTCTTGGAGTACTCAGGGAAGAGCCGGAGGAAGTCCTTGAGTGCCAGGTAGTTATTGTGAGCAACCTGCAGGGAGAAGGTGGCACGGTCAGCTGGTGAGGCTGCACCCCATAGCCAGGGGTGGTCAGGCAGGGGAGCAGGGCTCTCCCAGTCACTCGCCTCCGTGTCATTTGTGGCATACTTCTTGTCGTCAGAGTATGAGAAGCCGACACCAGCGGGAGACTCCACGTAGAGGATGTTGGCAATCTGCAAGGACATCAGAGGAGCCAGCAATCAGGGGAGACCCTCTGGCTCGGTGGGGCCAAGGACTGCTAGCCCCGCCCATGGCAGCACCTACAGGAGCGTGGCCCGTCCCAGGGCTGCACTGGGATGGCCACATTCCTGTGCTGCTCAACAGCACACTCGAGAGGAGAGGAGGGTGTGTTGGGTGGGAGGGGAGCAGCAGTCATCGGCTCCATGGAGAGAGCAGGAGGAACTGGCTCACGGCCACCCCATCTCAAAGCCACAAAGAAAAGCAGTGCCTGTACCTTGTTCCATGCGTACTCATTGTACTTCAGAGTGACCCCATCGGGCTGGATCTGAGGAAGAAGGTGGTGACTGATGGGCAAAGCAGGACAGGACACAGCGGGATGGCTCGTGCCAAGCAGCCGGTCATCCCCTGAGTCCTTGAGCCACGGGACAGCAGTGACTACTAACCAGGAAGGGGCCATGCTCCTTGAGGAAGCCCTCCATGGAGCTGCAGCCAGGGCCCCCGTTCAGCCACAGCACCAGGGGGCTGTTCTGGGGATTGCTCTGGGCCTCCACGAACCTGTGGACGTGTAGCTGTGAGTGCCCGGTGCCAGCCGATGCCCTCCCATCGCCAGGCGCAGTCCCACGTACCAGTAGTGCAGGTACTTGCCCGGCCCGGCGCAGAGGTAGCCCGAGAAGTGGCGGAAGGACGGCTGTTTTGGCAGCCCGGGCAGGTAGGTCACCTCATGGTCCGGGGGGGCGGCCCGGCCCAACCCCAGCAGCAGCAGCGACGACAGCAACACTGGCCCCATCTGCGGTGGGCGGAAGGGACGGTCAGGCTGCTGTCGGCCAGGAACGGCCGCGGCAGCGCCCCGCGAGCGCCCCGGCCCGCCTGCCCCGGCCCGGCCCCCCACTCGGGGCTGACCCCCGGCCCGGCCCAGCCGGCTCCCCTGGCACCGGTCCCGATCCCTCGGTCCCGTCCCCCCGATCCCGTCCCGGCGCCCCCCGGTCCCGCTGACCGCGGCCGCTCCCGGCGCGGCGCTGGCAGGCGGCGGTCACGGCGGGCACATGACACGCGCCCATATGACCTGCGGCCCTCACGTGAGCAGGGCGGGGCCCTACCGCGGCCAATCAGCGCCCCGGGGGCGGCCGGCCCCGCCCCGGCCCTGCCCGCGCACGTGGGAGCGGCCCCGGACCGGGACCGGGACTGTGGGGGGGGCACCGATGGGGCCCCCGTACCCAAACGGGGTGCCGGTGGGCACTACCGGGTACCACCGGGCACTGCTGGGTGCCACCCAGCACCGCCGGGTAAAGCCGGGCATCTCCAGGCACTGCCAGTCATCACCGTGGGATGACCACTGGCCACTGCTGGCTATCGCTGGTACCACTGGGCACCAGCGGGCACTGCCAGCTGCTGCTGGACAGCATGGGCACAGCCAGGCACCCCGGCCCAGGTGGCAGCCCTGGACAGTCCAGGGTGGAATGTTTGTGTATCTGGTTTGGGCCCGGTTGTGCTCAGCAGCCACAGGGCCCCCCAACCACCCCCATGGCACTAGGACCCCCCTTGAACCCTCCGGTTGTCCCTCCCAGCCGGGCTGTCAGCACCTCACAGCAGCTGTGACAGGGACAGTTAAAAATAGCTCGGGCAGCAATGGCTGCCCGGTGCCGGCTTGCTGCACGCTTCCACCACATCCACGGCGCCAACATCCGCCTGGATGCCTCACACACACAAGCCACACGGGTGGAGAGCTTCGCCAACGGGCTTTGCTTCAGCCAGGAGCCTCTGGCACCCGGGCAGATCTTCCTGGTGGAGATTGAGGAGAAGGAGCTGGGCTGGTGTGGGCACTTGCGAGTGGGACTGACAGCCCATGACCCCCAGAGCCTGGAGGTAGTGCCTGAGTACTCGCTGCCGGATCTGGTCAGCCTGGGGGACACCTGGGTGTTTGCCATCACGCGGAACCACAACCGTGTGCTGGTGGAGGGGGAGGAGGCGCAGCCGCGGGGGCGGCCCTGGGAGCCCTTCCTGCTGATCGAGCGGGTGCGGATCCCTCGGGACACGCTGGTGGGGCGCAGCCGGCCCGGCCGCTACAGCCACATCCTGGATGACCTGTTCAAGATGAACGTGCTGCCCGCCACCGCCCGGCGCAGCCGCATCGGGGTGCTGTACGCCCCGCAGCCCGACGGCACCGCCGACATGCACATCGTCATCAACGGCGAGGACATGGGGCCGAGCGCCCGGGGCCTGCCCGCCTCCCGCCCGCTCTACGCCGTCATCGACGTCTTTGCCTCCACCAAGAGTGTCCGGGTGATCCCGGTGGATTATGGCTGTAGGTACCTGTGCCCCTCCCTGCTGCGTGGGCCAGGAGCGGGGGAGCTCTGCTGGGGTCATGCCGTAGTCACCAACAGAGGGAAGTGGCCACGGGGCAGAGGGACATGGGGGTAAGAGGGCACAGGAAAGCCTCTGGTCCTTGTGGAGCACAGGCAAGATCCATGGTACCACTGCTGGGCAGTGTCTGATGAAAAGTTCTGCCATGGGCACAGTGCTGGGGCCAGGGGAGAGACCCCTAGCAGCAGCAGCAGTCAGAGAAACCCCTCTGGCCACCCTTCCCAAGCACAGTGACAGGGTTGGGTGTTTGGGGCTGTCCCACAGCTCGGAGGCCTTGCTGTGCCCCGCCTTGTCTACAGCACGTGGCAGCCAGAGCCAGCTAAGATCCTGCCCTGGCATCAAAACATCCACCTACACCCACCACGGCTCACACACCGCGCCCACGCGCCTGCCGCGTGCCCCAGACATGATGTTCCCTGGGCAGACACCCTGTGATGCCACCGGAGCCTGGGCATTAGCCCATGTCCCTTGGGTTGCTGGGAGGGACCAGGCTAATAAGTGCTAATTAGCACCACGCTGGAAAAATGAGATGGATCAGGTGAGACAGAGCCAGAAGAAGAGCTAGAGCCAGAGTACTGCCTGCCCCCAGCACTGGGAGCCACTGCTTCACATGCTGGTGTCACGAGCAGCTGCTTCTGTCTCAAGGCTGGAACCTGGTATTCTCCCTGGTATAACAGCTGAGGAGAGTAGTGGCTGCAGCAGACAGTACCCATGCTGCTGAGCCACCCATGGCTCTGGGAAGTTGTATCACAGGAGCAGGAACCAGGCAGATTCTGTGCAGGTGCCCAAGGGGACTGTTCTCATGGTGGTCTGCCCCAGAGGAATGGTGGGTGCTGTCTCTGCTGGCAGTGCAGCCCCAGCCTGCAGACACTCACCCAGCAGCTTGGTGCTGGGGCCAGTGCAGGCAGACCAAGGGAGTGGGATGGAAAAGAAGCACAGCATGGGTATGTGAAACCACCAGAGAAAGAAATGCAAACCAGCCACAGTCACACACAGCTTGGGCACATAACTGTCTCTCAGCCTTCCTCCTAATAACGGGAAGAGCTTTGCTGCCCGGGGCCCTTGAGCTTCCAGCCCTGCTGGAGCAGCCTGGCACCAGCCCCCGCACAGCCAGTTTGAGCCCAGGGCAGGACGATGCCACAGAACAAACTCACCCACCACTGCCCTTAACCACAGTGCCTCTGAGAAGCTCTACCAGCTCCTCCACGCCCCTGTGCTCAGCCTCACTGCTGACTTGCCCAGCTCAGGTACACTGTCTGTTCTCTTGCAGTTCCTTCCCTGCAGACGCTGTGCCGGCTGGTTATCCAGAAACACGTTGTGCACCGCCTGGCCATTGATGGCCTGGACTTGCCCCCGCTACTCAAGAGCTTCTGCCAACATGAGTGAGGTATCGAGGGTGCTGCTGGGCTGCTCCTCACATCAACAGCCCCCCAGGGATGGCTGCCTGGCAGGCTCTGTGCCCCTCCCTGCCCACTCACCCCAGCATGTGCTGCTGAAGGGCTGACATGAGAGCAGAGCAAAGTGGGGTTGGGATTTTCTCCACACTGATGGTGTGGCATGCCCAGAGCATGGGCAGGGGGATTGATGTGGGTCAGAGACAGCAATAAAGTGCTTCCAGAGACAAGACTCTGTCAAAGGAGGCTTGGGGGGCTGGGACACCCCTGTGCTTTTCCCCTTGTGGGAGCAGTTCCTCCACCAGTGAGGAAGGGAGCACTGGCCACAGCCCTGTGGGGTTCAGGACATGTCCCTGGAATTATTCTGGGACTGTCAGGGTGGATCAGAGTGGGTGGAGTGTGGGAGGGCACAGCACAGCACAGCGCTCACGTGGAGGTAAATTACAGCCGGACACTCATCCCAGCCGGGCAGTTTCACTCTTGGGAAAGATGTTTACCCAGAGAACGATGAGTTATTTCCTGTGTGTTCAGCTTGGAGGGGGACGAGTCAGATGCTGGAGCACCCAGACAGCAGTGCTGGCAGCAGCCCTTGCTTGGGCACGTGTCTATGGCCACAGAGCCAGTCACAGTGACCTGGTGCGGGGCACAGCCATCCTGACTTGGAGCTCCATGCCCTTGGCTCTGTGTCCTCAGCCAGACCCTTGAGCCCCTGGCAGGTGGGGATGGCAGCTGCGGTCCTGCAGTGCCTGTGGCAGGCTGGAGAGGAGGCAGGGTGGCAGCTGTGCAGAGGAACAGGCTGGAGGGGAGAGGTCTCCTAAAATCAGAGGGGTTCCCACAGGAGCCAGAAAGATAGCAAAGGGGCTGGCAAAGCCTTCCAGGCCTCTTCCACAGCACAAGCAAAGGGGAAACAAGCAGCTCTAAGCTGACAAAAAGGTGTTTTAAAGAAACACGATGCTATATTTAGTCAGAGACTCGATAGTATCAGATCATGTTACAAAACTCGTGCTCAAAGGAAATCCCCAGCCCTCAACCACAGCCAACTCCATCAACACCAAAGTGTTAATGAAGGAATTGCTAAATTCCGTGGGAAAACATGGACAGTGACCAAACCACAGCAATGGAGCAATGTCTGTGACATTCCTTGCTATGTCCCAGCAACAGGCTGGGAGCTGCTGGGGCTGGAGCTCACCTGGCTGCGATGGGGCTGGGGAGCTCACCCACTCCAGAGCAGTGCCCACAGAGGAGGGAGTTTACTCTCCAGGCTGTTTTCCCTCCCCCACCCTTGCACGAAGCCTTTGCTCCCCACCTCCCTGCAGTGTTATCTGCCCGGCAGTGACCCCTGCACACGAGGGCGGGTTTCTGTTTCTTGGGGAATTGAGAGCAGCTGCTGCAACCAGACAAACAACACCCCTGCTCTGTAATGGGCTGCAGCACAGTGGGATTGCAGGGATGCAGGAGCTGCCACCTCCTGCCACCTGAGGCACCACAGGACGGCTGAGGAGCGCTGCCCAGAGCTCTGCCCAATTCCCCATGCCCTGTTCCCTGGGCAGGGAGGGGTGGCTGCAGCTGGCGCAGGGACAGGCTCAGCTCCCAAACAACACGAGGGTGATTTATTGGCTCAGTTGCACAACACCTCACAGCTGGATGCTGCAAGGACCTGCGGGTGCTGGCCACGGATGAAATAGTTTTGTCACGTGTTATTGTACCTAGATCCCTACAAATCTATGGGCCCTTATGGGATTAATTTGAGAAACCACAAAGAACTGGCTGATGTCATCACAAAGACTCTCGATGATTTTGGAGTGGTTTTGGGAATCTGGAGAGGTTCCCACATGACTGGAAGCTGGGGAACGATGTCCCAGTTTCAAAGGGCAAGGAAGGAGAACCCTGGAAACTACAGGCCTGTCAGTGTCACTTCAGTGCCCAGTAAAATCATGGAAAAGATCATTCTGGCGGGTACTGAAAAACACCTGTAGGAGGGCACAGTCACTGGTCACAGCCAGCATGGCTTCATGAGGGGAAAGTTGTGCTTGTTGAACATGATTTCCTTGTACAACAGGGTAACCCACCTAACTGACCAAGGAAAGCCAGTAGCTGTAATGTTTTTGGGCTTCAGCAAAGCTTTTGACACTGTCTGTCCCAGTATTCTTTTGGACAAAGTGTCCAGCTTGCAGCTGAATAATCCTGTTACACAATGGGTGAGCAACTGGCTCACAGGTTGGGCACAAACAAAAACTTAGAGGGAATGGGGTGACATCAGGCTGGTGTCCAGCCTCTAGAGGGGTTCCACAGGGCTTCACCCTCGGCCCAGTTCTCTTTAAGATCTTCTTTAGCGACTTGGACTCAGGACTTGAAGGAATATGAACAACACTAAACTGGGAGAAGCTGTCGACTCCATTGAGGGCAGAGAGGCCCTGCTGAGAGACTTTGACAAATTGGAGAGATGGCTAAGCACCAGAAGTTTGAAGTTTAACCAGAGCAAGTGACACACTGCACCTTGTACAGGGCAGTCCTGGTGGTACTTACAGACAGGGGATACCAGCCTGGTTGATGGCAAGTTCATATGATATGATCAGCAGTGCCCTGGCAGCCAGGAGGGCCAATCCTATCAGGGGCATCAAACACAGCATTGCCAGCAAGGGAGGGGATTGTCCTGCCCTGCTCTGCACTGCTGCAGCCTCACCTCAAGTCCTGGGGGCAGTTTTGGCACAACAATATAAAAAAGACATTGAACTATTAGAGAACATTATTCAAAAGATCCCACAAGGATGGTAATGGGACTGGAATCGAAGCTTCTGAGAAACAGTTGAGGTAACTTGGTCTGTTCAGCCTGGAGAAGAGCAAACTGAGGGAAGACCTCATTGTGGTCTTCATTCAGCACCCTCATGAGAGGAAGCAGAGGGGCAGGCACTGATCTCTTCACTGTCATGACCAGTGACAGAACTCGAGGAAATGGTATAAAGCTGAGTCAGGAGAGATTGAGGCAAAATATCAGAAAAAGGTTTTTCACTTAAAGGGTGGCTGAGCACTGGAACAGGCTCCCATGGGCACTGGTCATGGCATCAAGCCTGTCTGAGTTCAGGAAGTGTCTGGACAACACTCTCAGGCACATGGTGGGATTTTTGTGGTGTCCTGCACAGGACTGGGAGTTGGACACGATCCCAATGGGTCCCTTCCAACTCAGCAGATTCTAGGATAGCAGCACCTCCCACATTGCACCACCCAGAGCTGGCTCCTGGCCACAGCTGTTAGCCAGGTCAGTGACTGTGACCCTTCCTGCAGGACCAGGAGCTCCCAGTCCAGTTCCTCTGCTGCCCTGTGCAGAAGTGTCGCTCACTCAGCAGATCAAGGACCCAAACTGCCCCTTCCACGCCGAGGAAATGACAGGGGAATGAAGGTGCAAGACAGGACACAGTGGAAGCCCAGCTCAGTTCCCACTCAGTGCTGGAGCTGCACCTCAGTGGAACTGATCCAGCTGTCAGCCAGCTCCCACAGAGTCCTGTGCTCCAAGTCCTTATTGCTGTGGCTGATCTCTGCTGTGAGGAAGGACATCACCAGAGATTTAACCAAAGACTTGTTCCAGGAGCTCTTTAGGAACTCCAAGAGGCCATCAGCACTTCTCACCCAGGCTGATGGGCATCACATCCCCTCTCCCATGGTCTACTGAGCATTTCCCTCTGCAAGAGCTTCTTGTTTGAATTCAGCACAGCCAAGATGTGCCAGCAGGGCAGCTGGAAGGCCAGGTTGAAGTGGCAAGTGTAGCTATTTGGGCCTTCTTGGAAGAGGCCCACAGATGCTGGATCTGTACACTGAGCCTGTCCTACCTGGTGCAAATCAGCTGCCTGGACTTCCAAACCACTGCCTTAGGCACAGCCTGGCAGCAGCCTCTGTGCAAATGCCACTCAAAGACTGCCTGATGCTGTCTTCAGTCCTCTGGGTAGTCTAATCTTCACTGTCATCCTCTGAGGTTTCTGTGGCCTCCAGTTTTGCCACGGGAGACAGGATCTAACAGGGACTGAGCTTGCTGGCTCACTCTGGAGAAGAGCATGAGGTGTTTCTGGCTGACACTGAAGGGCCTCAGGGAGCTGGTGGACTCTGGAGAACAATCACAGGACTCTCAACAGCCACAAGAGAGGCTGACATGGGCTGCTGCTTCTGCTGAGCTGCTGCCACAGTGGGGGAAGCCTGGCCAGAGCTCTGGGACATGTTACCATGGCACACCAGAGAGGCAAGAGGCAAGTCTGAAGTGGGCAGACTTTGGGGAGCCGCCTGAGCAGCACAGTGATCAGGATGGGGAGCAGGAGGGATCTTAGAAACACACTCTTCCTAGTGCCAGGCCAAGGTGGTGATGCAGCTCTCCAGAGAGAGCCCAGCACTGAAAATTTGACTTAACCCTGGATGACAATCTCCAGCTCCATGAAGAAGTCTCTGCTCCCCCCAGCTGCCCAGCTCCCATCCTCGAGCAGTCGCTAAAGGTGGAGCTGAGGCAGCAAGTCCGGCGTGATGAGGTCTCTCAGGACGCCGAGCAGCTCCTGCCGGTGGCTCTCAGTGCCTGCACTCACGGCTTTCCCGGCGGCGATCACGGCCGGCCACTCGGTGCGGTGCTCCGGGCACAGCCGCTTGCGGAGGGGCAGCACCGGGACCTGCACCGGGCAGGCGCGGGCCAGCGCGGCTGGGGCTGTCAGTGCGGGCCCGCTCCGCGCTGCCGCTGCCGGCGGGGACAACGCGGTTCGTCCCGGTCCCTGCCGCGCTCCAGTGGCGGCGCGGTGCGGCCTCACCGGCGCTGGGCTCCGCCCGACGGCGGCACCGGAGCGCTCGGGCGCCGCCCGCCGCGGCCGCTGTGCATCGCACCGGGAACACCGAGAACACCGGGAGCGCCTCTCGCTGTGGCCGCTGTGCATCGCACCGGGAACACCGAGAACACCGGGAGCGCCCCTCGCTGTGGCCGCTGTGCATCGCACCGGGAACACCGAGAACACCGGGAGCGCCCCTCGCTGTGGCTGCTGTGCATCGCACCGGGAACACCGGGAACACCGGGAGCGCCCCTCGCGGTGGCCGCTGTGCATCGCACCGGGAACACCGGGAACACCGGGAGCGCCCCTCGCTGTGGCCGCTCCCCAGGGCGGCGTGCGGGCATCGGTTCCTGCCTGGCTGCCTCCCCCTCCTCCCTCCGCACCGCTGTGCAGCAGCTGGGGGCTCAGAGACTGCGCTCTCTCTCTTGTCTCTCTTCAGCAACAAGTGCATTGCTTTCCACCCTCACTCCTTGCTCCCCACAAGGAAGGCGTAGAGGACTTGTCTCCCTTGTCCTCCTCTCAGCAACTGCTTGAAGAAGCACTTCATCACATTGGTGTGGAAGCTGATACCCATGTGTTTGTGTCTTTATCCCTAAACCACACGGTTCTGCAGCTCTGGAGGAGCAGGCTAGAACCAGACAAGAAAAGCTTCAAAGAAGGAGGTTAAATTGTATTTCAAGAAGGCAAGTTATATTTTAAAAGGGCAAAGGGAGCAACTGCATAACTAGTGAGTGACCTTGTAGCCTTTGTGCACACAAGCAGATCCACCAGCTAAGATGGAAAGGAAACAGGGTCACTACATCTGCCTGGAGAAGTGAAGGCCGTGGAATGCTCCCTGAGGGAAACCTGCTATCACCTTTCCACTGCAGTGAGGTAAGAACAGCTGGAGAATGCTGCAGATGCCGATGCTTGGACTCGAGCTGGAAAAGGCAGGAGCTATACAGCGAACACAGCAGGTGTGTGACACAGCTGGCGGTGCCCCGGTACCGGGGCATCCCACTACCGGGATCTGCCCGGTTATCAAAGCCAGGTACGGGACAGGGCCTGTGCCCGGGGCAGCGCTGGGCTGGGCCCAAGCGGCGGCTCCACGGGGCCCGGCGGTGCTACACCGGGGGACCGCGGGCGCACGGCCCTGCCCACAGCGGTTGCTGCGAGCTCCAGACGGACGCGGCGGGCGGGCCTTACCTGGCGTCCTGGCGGACAGCGGTGCTGTGCTGCCAGTTGTGGCTGCGCACCGGGCCGCAGCTCCGCAGCCCGTAGGGGCAGCCCTTGCAGGTGAGGAAGCGGGCGCATGGCGAGCGGTGGTCGCGGAGGGACGCCCGGACCGGCTCCGCTCAGCCGCCCAAGCCCACCCCGCCATCCCCGTTAAACCAGCCGGGCACCGCCCGCATCCTGATCTTGACCAATCAGCGCCGTCGTCTCCCGATTGACAGGAGGCGAACCAACTAGCTTAGAGCATCCTGACAAGACAAGGGTGACTGACAGCTCTAGCGTCCAATCAGATGGCGATCTTTGCCCAGCGGATGGGCGGTGCTTCCTGGTCCGCCGGGCTGGTCGGGTCGCGGTGCCGGTCCCGGTTCGCGGAGGTGATGGCGACCCCAGGCGACGCCGGCGGGGCTGGAGCGGGGCCGGGATCCGGGCCGCCGCCGCCCGGGGACCTGCGCAGCGTGCTGATCACCAGCGTGCTGAACCTGGAGCGGCTGGAGGTCGACCTCTTCAGGTGCGGGTGGACGCCGGGACAGCGGGACCGGGCCGCCTCCTCCTCCGCCGCCACCCTCACCGCGGCTGCCTTCTCCCCGCAGGGGCCAGCACCACTGGGTGCCCGCCACGCAGCACCTGTTCGGCGGGCAGATCGTGGGGCAGGCGCTGGTGGCGGCGGCCCACGCCGTGAGCCGCGACGAGCAGGTGCACTCGCTGCACTGCTACTTCGTGCGGACAGGTGCGCCCGGGGAACCGGGGAACCGGCGGCGGGGACGGGGTGCAGGGGTCCGGAGGGGCCTGGCAGGGGTTGGGACGCTGGGGAAGTTCTGAGGAGCGAGGAGGTGCCGTCATCCCGGTGCCAACAAACAGGGAGGGTGTGAGTGGCGCTGCCGGGCCCGGCCCCTGCGGCCGGGTTCCGCCGGTGCGCGGTGCACTGTGGCCCGGCGGCAGAACGTCCCTTTCCCGTCCCTTTCCCGTCCCAGGGGACCCCAAGGTGCCGGTGCTGTACGAGGTGGAGCGGACCCGCACAGGGAAGAGTTTCTCTGTTCGCTCTGTAAAGGCCATCCAGCATGGAAAGCCCATCTTCACCTGCCAGGCCTCCTTCCAGCTCTCGCAGGGAAGCCCAGTGCAGCACCAGTTCACCATGCCAACCGTGCCACCCCCCGAGGAGCTGCTGACACAGGAGGAGCTCATCCAGAAGTTCCTGCAGTGAGTGGGGTGGAAGGGACATGCCGGGGATGCCCATTGCTGCCTGGGGCGTAGGGAGGTGTGGGAGAGTATTGTCTTGTCTGAGGAATTCTCAAATGTGCCTGGGAGGGGAAGAGAGGAGCAGGACACAACAGGAGCCATGCCCCTCTTGTCTTTCTGTGTGCCCCTGGGTCCCTGGCCTGGAGCTGCTGCTAGTAGGATGTGTTCAACCTGCCTGTCTAGCGTTAACCTTGCATCTCTGTGCTGGGCTGCAGGAATCCTAATGTGGCTGAGGGATACAGGAAGCGTCTCACCAAGATCCAAGCTCAAGATGTGCCGATTGACATTAAACCCGTGAACCCACCAGATATATTCAGCTCAGAGTCACAGGAGCCAAAGCAGCTCTTCTGGGTGCGAGCACGAGGCTACATAGGTGGGTCCTGCTGAGTTCAGGTGCCTCCCAATCCATGGGCTTAAGCACCAGCTCACACTGTGGAGCACTGTTGCAACAGAGTGGGCTGGGAGGGCTGTGATTAGGGGGCTGCCTGTGCCCCAGCCTGGGCACTTCAAGGCTGTAATGCAGGTGTAGGTGCAGAGGTGATGCTGGGACATGGCATGGCAAAGGGAATAAGTCTGGAAGAATCCCAGCTGTGCTTGGCAGCTGGTTCCAGGGGAGTGGAGCACCCCAGGCATGTCCCGGGGCCCCCACGGGATGGGCAGCGCTGGTTGCTCTGCAGGAGAGACTGACATGAAGGTGCACTGCTGTGTGGCTGCCTACATCTCTGACTACGCCTTCCTGGGCACGGCACTGCTCCCGCACCGGCAGTACCGCGTCAAGTTCATGGTGTCCCTTGACCATTCCATGTGGTTCCATGCACCCTTCAGAGCTGACCACTGGATGCTGTACGAGTGTGAGAGCCCCTGGGCTGGTAAGTCCTTAGTGTGTTTTTGGGAGACCTTGATGGGCAAGGCCAGCCCTGCCTGTCCTGGGGGCAGTGGGCTGTGGTCTGACAGTCTCTCTCTGCAGGTGGGTGCCGGGGCTTGGTGCAGGGACGGCTGTGGCGCAGGGATGGGGTCCTGGCTGTCACCTGTGCACAGGAAGGTGTCATCAGGGTGGAACAGACACCAACCCAGAGCAAGCTCTAGCTGAGGAGACCCTATAGACTGGAGCTCAAGTATGCTGAGGGAGGGACCCTGAGATCAAGGCAGGACCTGGACAGGAACAGGAAGGAGACCAGGTGGGACCAAGCACTGCAGGAAGTCCCGGTGCCAGAGGTGTCTGTGACAGACTGTGTCCAACAGAGCATCGTTGCAACCAGCTGCTGGCTGCACAGCATGTAAGCACATGCTGCCATCAGCTGTCCTTCACCCACCTTAAAATAAAGCTGTTGGGTGAAGAGCTGGACTCTATCCCTGGAGTTTGTCCCCTTGGACCTGTGACTGGGCTTGCACGAGGGCAGGCAGTGCCAGGAGCACAGTGGATCAGCTCTGCCCCCATGCTAGGCGGGGTCACAGGAGAGGAAGGTGCTACTTTGGCACACGTTGTTTCCTCTTCTCACTTCTGCACTGCTTGTACTGCCCTGGCTCCTCAGTAGCTGCTTCTGCTTGTCCTTGGGCTCCTCCCTAGGATTGGGCTTGGGCTTGGGCCCAGCTGGGAGAAGGGGATGAGGCAGCTCCCACCTCTGTGTGGAGGCTTGAGGCCTCCCACTGATGATGCCCTGGGGTAGTAAGGCTAAACAGACACAGCAGGCGCCTTGCTCTTCTTCCTGCCAAGACTTTATTAAATAAAGTCCTTTCTATTGTGTAAGTTTTATAGGAAGTTCCCGGCAAGAGCCCTGGACCCTGCCAGAAGCTTTCCCGTTCCCTTGCAAGGTGCCAGTATGTCCCAGCTAAAGTCTCAGCCACTCCAGAATCCCCTGCAGAGGGGGAGCAGCTTCTGGCAGCACCAGTGTGGGTGGTGGACCCCCATGAGTCCCCAGCCCCGCCAAACAGGCTAACCACAGAGAAAGTGCATTCAGGAGGCAGCTCCAGGCATGGACTGTGCTGCCCATGGGTCTGCAGTGCTGCTCCCCTGCCCCATTGCCACCCAGGGCATTTCCCTCACTATTCCCAGCTGCCACAGGCGTGTGAGCCCCCCACAGCCCTTGTCCTCCCACCCATGTGAGCACAGGTGGCTCATTCCAGAGGTTCCTTGATCAGGCATTCCTTCAGGGAAGGCTGCTGCTGCAGGAGCAGCCCAGCTTCCCGCAGGTCCTGCAGCCGGGCCTCCGAGCGCCGCTTGTCCTTGCCCACCTTCCAGGCCAGGTGGACGTGGGCCTGCAGGAAGGGTCCCAGGAGCGGGTGGCTGCCCTGGGCCTCCAGCAGCTGCAGCGCCTGCTCGCAGCAGCCGTGGGCCTCACTGAGCTGGTCCAGCTCCTGGTGGCACACGGCCAGCCCAGCCAGTGTCAGCAGGAAGCGGCCGGAGCTGCAGACCCCCAGGCGGTCCTGCAGCCGGTAGGCGTTGGCCCAGGTGGCCAGGGCCTCGCGGTACATGCCCGTGCACGTCAGGCGCTGCGCGGCCTGCAGGTCCGGCAGGAAGAAGAACTCGAGGAACTCAGGAGAGCGGCGGATCTCATCGATGGAGTGCAGGTGGGACAGGAACTGTTCGAAGGCTCGGCTCCGCTTAGCAATGGTCTCAGCGGTGAAGTTCCGGCGCAGTCTCTTCCTGGGGAAGGCAACGCTGGCCATGTCGCAGCTGAAGCGGCAGCGCAGGCGGCGGTTCAGCTGCTCAAAGTCCGAGTAGCGCCGGGCGATGGTGGCAGGGGCCTTGTCAAACTGGCCAGAGCGGATCAGGTAGATGGTGTAGAGCTGCGGGGGAGGCAGGTGTCAGGCAGTGCTGTGAGCACGCTGCTCCCGGCACAAGCACAGCAGGGTGTGCAGCCTCAAAGGGGCTGGGGGAGTTTGCCCGAACAGAAGGGAGTGGATTGGGCTGCTGCAGCCGCAGCACCCATCAGCGATAGTTACCTGAGGCTCATCTGAGCCGCCGGCACCATCCGAGCAGCACGGGGAAAGAGAAAAAAATAAGCGCCAGCCCCGTGGGATCCCTGCCCCGGGGACAGCAGGACTCCTACCCAACCCGTGCCCGCCCAGCCGCGCCGGGCTCACTCACCACGTACTTGGAAGAGCGCTCGCTGACCACGCTGGCGCTGGTGACCTCGAAGAGCAGCCGCTGCGGTGCCAGGCTGCCCCGCGACCTCCGCCACAGCTCCTGCAGCTGCCGGGTCAGCAGGCTGCCGCCGGGACGCTCCGCCGCAGAGACCCACTCTGTGCCGGGAGAGGGGTGTCAGTGCCCTCCGTGGGGACAGGGCTCTGACACCTGTCGGGCTGCCGGACGCCACCATCGCGCGAGTGTCCCTGGAGTCACCCCAGTCCCCCCAGCTCGCCGCCCCAGCACCTGCCTCCGTCCTCCGTGCCCGCTGCCGCTCCCGGCGCCTGCGGCGGCTCCTCCAGCTCCTCGCTAGCTCCGTCCCCCTCCTCCTCCTCCTCCTCCTCGTCCTCGTGGCTGGTGAAGCTCAGGGTGCCGCTGAGGCGCGTCGACAGCCCCTCGGTGTCGTCCTCCAGCTCCGAGCTCTCCGGGCAGTCCTCGGCGTCGCCGCCGCCGCCCGCCGGCTCCTCGCGGCCGGCCTCGCCCGCCAGCGCGTGCCGCAGCCGGTGCAGGATGCGGGCGGCCATCGCTGCCGGGGGTCCGGGCCGGCACCGCGACACGGCGGGGCCGGGGGCTGCCCACCGCGGCACGACCCCCCGCGGGGACAGCCCGGCCCCGGGACACGCTCCCGGTGCTGCCCCCGCCCCGCTCCGTTCGCGCTGCCCCGGGCCGGGCCGAGCCGAGCCGGGTGGTGCCGAGCGATGGCCGCTCCGCCACGGCTCGTCCCGGGATCCTCCCTGCGCGGCTCCGCCTCCGCCGGGAACCCGGATCGGGGCGGCGGAGCCGGCACCGCCCGGCACGGCCGGGATCGGGATCCGCGCTTGCGGCACCGTCCGGCGCCATCGGGACCGGCTCTCCCGTCACTGCCCGGCACGGCCGAGATCGGGATCGGTCCGTGCACCACTGCCTGGGACTCTCGGATCAGGGTCAGGGCTCTGCCTGGCTCTGCCCGCAGCCCCTGCCTAGGAACCGACCCCGCCCTTCCCGGTCTCGCCTCCTCTGTCCCCTGTCCGGGATGTCGTGGTCGGGCCGAGCCCCAGATATCTGCCCTGGGGCCACAGGAGCCACAGGAGCCCCACACTCCGATGCTCGGCGCTGTAGTGTGCCAGGGTCTTGATACCCCAATACCCTGGCACCGTTGTGCCCTGACAGCCAGGTTCACCAACACCCCTGTATCCTGCTACCTCAGGCTCCTGATGCCACAGGGATGTGCCCCGGGCCACCTTGGCACCCTGCCACCCTGGCCTCAGTCGGCCTCACCACGCGCCCCATGGCCAGGCTGCACCTCCGGCACTTGCCCAGCCTTTTTTAGTGTCTGCCCGTTCACTCCTCACTGCTTCCTTGGGAATGTCTATAAATATCGAGGAACCAGCCCAGCTGCTGCCATCGCTCTGTCCATTGCTTGTTCACTGTGCCCTGTTCCAGCACCCTGCACCCCACCCAGGCTCAGATGGGACCCCTGAGCTTCCCTGGGCAGGGTGGGATGCACTAGGGACCGGACTTGTTCCCAGTTCCCACCTGGTGAATGGGGGTCCCAGCAAAAGCAGGAGCCAGAAAACCCCTGGGCATCCCTGGCACTGGGACCTTATGGGACAGAGATTTGTCACCCTGACCCCACTGCAGCCCTGGGGCTCCGAGCACCACAGGGAATGGGCCACTTGGCCAGTGTGTCCCCAGAGCCACGGGCCCCAGCCGGTCCTGGCAGCAGTGGCTGGCACGGGCTGTGAGTGTGAGGACTGAGCCTTCGAGGAGGCACCGGGCATAATTCCCACTCCTCAGAAGCACGAAAAAATGGAGCCATTTCCGGAACAGGTGCCAACAGCACTAGGGACCCCAAACCATGGGGCTCATGCTTTAAATCTCTCCAGGGACTTCATGCCCAAGGCCCCACAGGGGACCCCTTCCTTATCTAGGGTGGGGGAGCTACAGCACTGCTCTGCCTGGGCCCCCTGGAGCAGAAAATGGGGGTGCAGGGGGGGGACGCTGTGTTGGGGAAAACCAGCTTGATATTGGGAGCTTGGGCCAGGAAGGGCTGCATTTTCAGGGGTCAGTGGGTGCTAGTCCATGCCCCTTGAACAGGGGAGACCCTCTCCCCCTTACTCGGGTGATGCTGATGGCTCCAGGGCTATTTTTAACCCCCTCGTTGCTGAGTTGCCTTGGGGGTGTTGGGGGTGGGCAGAGTTGAGCTCCTGCCATAGCTTTGATCTCCCTCCTAAAGGGCTTGAATTTCCATCCCAGCCTCATCCCCATGTTAATCCCAGCCCTTGACCAATAAAGCTTTGGCTAAATTAGGTAAAGGCGCCAGTTGCCAGTGAGAGGGGCTGGGTGCTGCCAGAGCGCTGATAGGCTGAGGAGGCCGGGGGGCAGTAGCTGGAGGCACATCCCACAGAGGAGACACTACAAATTGGGGTGCCAGGGGCACCACGAAGCTTCTGGGAGTTCCTGCTGCAGGAGCTGGTGTTTCTCTGGGGGTGGGAAGCTCCATAAATTCCCAAGATGGTGAGTATTCCTGTCTGCTGTGTGCCATGTGCTGTGTGCCAGGAGGAGACCTGACTGGGCAGGAGGCACCAGGGGGGTCTGGGCTGTGCCTCTGCAGCAGAGGACAGCAGGGATATGGTCCCCAGTGCTGGGCTGACCATGGCAGTGAGGGCAGGAAAGCGTTGGGGTGGTGCAGGGTCCCCGCAGGACAGATCTGAGGGTGAGTGTGTGGCTGCTGAGGGGGTGCAGGTGCCTGGGGACACCAGCTCAGCCCTGTTTGGATCTCAGGGATGCACAGAGGCAGGGGCAGCAGGGGGTGGCTGAAAGCCGAGTGCCGGGTCATGCGACACGGCCTTGCTGCTGGCTCCACAGCCGGCCTGCGCCTCCAGGAGAAACTCGATCGGGGTTGACAGGTGCCACGGCTGTAGCCCCAACAATCCCTACAAGGGGAGCTGAGGAGTTCCCAAAAATAGCACTGCATGCCCAGGATGCCAAGGCTGAACACAGGGACCATGACCCCAGCACAATGGAGCCCCCCAGAAAATGGGGGACTCGGGCAGGCAGCTCCCTGCAGCCCTCCATGTTCATGGATGGCCTGGAAGGCATCGGAACTGTAGGGATTGCTGGTGTCTGTGGCTTATGCCAGCACAGGATCATCCTGCAGCAGGGCAGAGGCTCTTCCCACAGCCAAGCACTGTTGGGCCACACTGTTTAAGGGGTCTCTGGTCTGATATGGGTGACTCCTCTCCCTTGCCTTGCAGACGGACCAGCAGGCAGAAGCCCGTGCCTTCCTCAGCGAGGAGATGATTGCAGGTGACTGTGGGGACAGCAGGGACAGGGGCCAGATATGGCCATGGTGCAGGGCCTGGCTCTGCCCCACTGCTCAGAGACCTGACCTGTGTCTCCACAGAGTTCAAAGCCGCCTTCGACATGTTTGATGCTGATGGTGGTGGAGACATCAGCACCAAGGAGCTGGGGACGGTGATGAGAATGCTGGGCCAGAACCCCACCAAAGAGGAGCTGGATGCCATCATTGAGGAGGTGGACGAGGATGGTGAGCAGCCCTTGGTGGTTGGTGGCAGGACTGGGTGCTGGACCCTGGGCAGGCAGCGTGACCCACGCTTGGCTTCCCCCCCACAGGCAGCGGCACCATCGATTTCGAGGAGTTCTTGGTCATGATGGTGCGCCAGATGAAAGAGGATGCCAAAGGCAAGTCTGAGGAGGAGTTGGCCAACTGCTTCCGCATCTTTGACCGGTGAGTGTGGGGGCAAAGTGGCCCATCCTGTCTGTGGGAACAAGGTCCCGTCTGTGGGAACAAGGTCCTATCCCTCCCTCACCCTCCTGCAGGAATGCGGATGGGTTCATTGACATCGAGGAGCTGGGTGAGATCCTGAGGGCCACCGGGGAGCCTGTCACTGATGAGGACATAGAGGACATGATGAAGGACTCAGACAAGAACAATGACGGTCGCATCGACTTTGATGGTGAGCAATGGCCCCAGCCAAGCATCCATGTTGTGCACCCAGGCAGGGCCATGGGCTGAGGCTGCTGCTCTCTTGCAGAGTTCCTGAAGATGATGGAGGGTGTGCAGTAAGGGACCAGACATTCCTCAGGCCAGCTGCTGCATCCAGCCCTGCTCCCCTGCTGTCCAGGGAGCAGCAGCTCCACAGCATCTGGCCCTCAGCACTTGCTGGGACCTTGCTCTGTGCCAGGGTCCTGGTCTCATCTCACCACCGGCGGCTGAGCTTTTCCTCCCATCTGTCACCTATGGCTTTGACTCGAGCCTCAATTAAAGAGGAAAGGCTTGAGCTGCTGGTGCAGGATTTCACTGGGGGTGCATGGAGAGGGGGGCTGTGGCAGCGTGTCCCTGCTCTGCTCCCCAGGGAGGGAACGTGGGCAGGCTCACACCACGGGGCAGTGCTGCAGGGACAGCCCAGAGTTGTGGTTCCCACGGCCTCCTGGGCAGGCGCCAGCGCTGAGCTCAGA
Source organism: Camarhynchus parvulus (assembly GCF_901933205.1). Classification (NCBI taxonomy): domain Eukaryota; kingdom Metazoa; phylum Chordata; class Aves; order Passeriformes; family Thraupidae; genus Camarhynchus; species Camarhynchus parvulus. The sequence goes on along the minus strand of NC_044590.1, from coordinate 7,740,365 downwards.
GTTTCCGTGCAGAGCAGCTCGTTCACACGCCAGAGACTGAGCCTGGCCCCGAGGCTCCTGCTCCGGGGCAGGGCTGTGGGACCACAGGGGTTCTAGAGAGCCACCACTGCCCGCCTCACATCTCCCACCCAGAATACCTGGCTATAAGGTGGAAGGGCAGGAGGAGCCCCTTCCCTACAGAGGAAAGGTGACACTTGTGTCTGCATCCCTCTGTGAAGAGGCTGTGCCAGCCTGCTGGAAATCACAGCTCCCTGGGGACCAGCAGGGGTGGAGCACAGCAGGGGGATGAGGCGGGGTGCAGTCCCCAGCCAGGGTGGGTGGGACCACCGAACCAAAACACAGCTCAGAGCGGGTCACAGCACAGCGCAGCGGCACAGAGCAGAGCCAGCAGCCACCGTGGCCATCCTGCCCCTGCCCTGTTGTCACGGGCTGTGATGGCACCAGGCAGAAGGGATGCGTGCCGTGGGCGGGGGGCAGTGGGAACGTGTGCCACAGCCCAGGCTGCCCTCTGCAAGGCCACGGCCGGACACCGGCAGCTGGTGCTGCAGCTCGGGGGGAGCGGGGACGGCCCCCGGCTGCTAGAGGAGCGACGCAGGAGGAGCGCAGAGGCCTGTGAGCTCAGCATGGGTAAGGAGGGCACTGCTGTACCGGGCAGCAGCCACGGGAGCCTCTGCACCCACGCTGCCTGGCCCCAGCTCACACGCTGATCCCACAGGGCTGCGGCGGACGCTGCTGGCGGGGCTGCGGCAGGGCCCGGCCAGCCCTCGGGAGCGGCAGGAGCTGGAGCGGCTCTGGGTGCTCTTCCTCTCTGCCCTGGAGCTCTTCCTGCAGGACCTGCACAGAGCCCAGCACCTCTGCCAGCTCTTCTCCGTGCAAGGGGGCGGTGTTGCCCCGCTGCACACTGGGCTGGGGGGCTGGGGGCTGCCCAGCCGGAGAGGAGGGGGTCCCACGCAGCCCCCGACCACCCAGAGCTTGGAGGAGGAGATCGAGCAGGTGAGGGCCACGCTGGCAGTGATGGAGAGCGGAGCCAACATTCCACCATGGACAGTGGAAGCCACGGAGACCACACAGCCGGCAGAGACAAGCGGCACCGCAGAGAGAGCGGCCTGGGGAGGCGCCTGTGCTGGGCACTGCTGTGGGGTGCTGTGAGCTAGGGGGGCAGGAGAGGTGGCACCCCTGTCACAGAGCAGGGGACAGAGGTACCCCTACAGTCCTCAACCTCTGCCTTTGCAGGTGATGGTGAGAGCTGCTCCCACCCTGTACACAAAATGGGATCACTCCAGGTCCCCAAAGATTTATAAACTCCTGTTACCCCACAGGGGTCTGTATCCCTTCCACCCTTCCTGCCCACACTTGCAGAGGGGCCTCTGGGCACTCTGGGTGTGCCAGAGCTGCCACAGAATCCCCTGCAGAAGTTATAAACCTGCATTTATTTATACATTAACCGTGGCTTGGACTGCGACATTAATTTAAAAACAGCCTATGATACAGAAGGCGGGGGACGGCCGGGAGGGAGGGAGGGGCTGGGCTGAGGGGCCGTGGTGACGGTCAGGTCTCCTGGCTCTTGGTCTGCTTGTTGTACGTCTCCCGCACATACTTCTTGTAGGCTGAGGAGAGAGGGGGAACATGACACCACCTGAGGCAGTGGCCAGGGCAGCTGTGGGGCCAGACAGGCACTGGGGGATGTGCTGCTGCCCATCCCGCTGGGGAAGGAGCAGGAGGGTTCTACTTCAGGCACTCACCGACTTGGTTCTTCCAGAGCTCGGCTGCATGTGTGTTCAGAGGGCTCTCGATGTTTGGCTCTGCAAACAGTGGCTGGGTCAGCTGGTGGGAGGTGACCTGGACACCCCTGAGCCCTGATCTGGGTAGGACAGCCCCACCACCACCACCATCCCTTCCCCCAGCACTCCATAGCAGCTTGTCCACGAGACCCACCTGCCAGCAGGCTCTGTATGGAGAGCAGGATGGTGCGGACATCATACAGCGCTGACCACTTCTCCTTGAGGATGTCGAGGCAGATGTTGCCCTGGGTGTCGACGTTGGGGTGGTAGCAGGGGGTCAGGAACCGCACGGTGGGTGCTGTGTAGGGGTACCCGCTGGGGAACTCCAGCGACAGCTTGTACCGCAGCTCCTCGTAGGCCTGGGGGTGGGAGTCAATGGCACAGGAGTCAGGGGGGGCTGGAGCCCCAGAGGTGCGGGGAAGCCTCGGGGAAAAAGAGAAACAGGGGCAGGGGAGGGCTGGGGCCACCCTCAGCTGAAGGGAGGAAAGTGGGGCACGGTCAGGCCCCCCAGACCGGGATCTCGCCTCTCACCGTCCCGGCGGCGCCGTCAATGGTCCCGATCCACTTGAACAGGTTGTCGGACTCGGGGAAGGCAGAGATGCCTTTGTCACCGGACATCTGCGGAGGCAGCGTGTTAGGGCGGCCCCGGACACCCCCCATCCCAGTTCAGCCCCAGGTGCCTTTGGGACCCCCAACCCCCGGCTTGGTCCCAGGATCCCCAAATCCCGACTCGGCCCCGGGGTCCCACTCACCATCAACGCCATCAGTTCTTGCTGCAGCCTGCGGAGAAAGCGCACGTTACCGGCCGGCTCACCGGGGCAGCCCCCGCCCTCAGCCCCGGTCCCGGCCCCGCTCACCTCTTGCCCACGGCTCCGCGGGCCGCCGTGGCTCCGGTCTCAGCCGCTTTGCGGGCGGCCGCGCTGGACACGGCGGCGGGGTCGGCGTTCTGTGAGGCCATAGCGGCTCCCGGGACACGGACCAGCACGCCGGCACCGGCCGCCGCTGCCGGCGGGTCACGGGCTGGACGCGGCTCCCGCTCCCTGGCGGCGCCGCACCGGGCTCCGCTGGCTCCTTCCCTTCCTGCCGCAGTCCCGCTCGGGGCAGGACTCGGGCCCTCTGCGGTTCTGCCGGTGCCGAGCGGCGGTCAGGGCTCCCCTAGCGGGGCTGCCCCGTGCCGAACGGCGGTGCTTGGGGCTCTCCCGTGCGGCGGCGGCGGCCCGACCCCAACCCCCGTTCCAGACGCTCTTCGATTCAGGAGCGGCTCGGTCCCGACCCCTTTGTCGGTGCAGGAGCGGCTGGGTCCGAACCCCTCTCCGGTGCAGGAGAACTTGGTCGCGGTCGCAGCTCCGGTCCCGGACACTCCGGTACGCTCGTCCCGCGCGGCCCCGCCCGCTCCCGCGCTCCGTTTGAATATTTCCGCGTGCGGCCCCTCCACCAATTAGCGCGCAGCCCCATTCGAGCCGGCCAATCACCGCCCGCCGAGGATGCAGCTCCCACGGTAACGGCCAGCGGGCGCTGATTGACAGCTGGCCCGTGACGCACCGCGCTGTGATTGGTCGCTGCCTCGCGGGGGCGGAACCGAGCCCGCAGGCCCCTCCCCGGGCAGAGCCCGGTGCTCGGTAACCGGTGCCAGGAAGCGGCGAGGTGGGAACGAAGCGGCTTTATTGGGGGGCATCAGGGTTCGGGGGGGTCCTCGGGGGGCGGCACCTCCCCCCCGCGGCGAAGCGTCTCCATGTGCTTCTGCATCTTCTCAGTCATCCAGGCTGGTGGAATGAAAGGCTTCAGCTCTTCCAGCCGCAGATCAACCGAGTCCCTGGGGAGGAACGAGGGGGAAATGAAGGGACTCCAGCACCCACTGCTGACCCCAAACCCACCATGTCCCCTGGCACACATCAGTACCAAGCCCAGACCCACCAAACCCGCCATGGATGTCAGCACTGCAACCAAACCCACCATGGACCCCCAACCAATACCAAGTCCACATCTTTGTCACCAACATGGTCCCCTGGGCACCAAACTCCAACCATAACCAAGCCCCACAGCCATCACACAGAGAGCCCCTCCAGCACAGGACACCCTTGCATTGCAGCAGTGAGGAGGGACTTCGTGGGGCCCCCCAGGAAGCAGCCCCAGGCCCAGCAGCACTGTCAGAGTTTCTTCTTTGCTCCTCACCTGTAATCCTCACTGGCGGCCAAATCCCGAATGTCCTCTTCAATGAGGAGGTAGGCCTGTGGCACAAGGGGGGGACATCTCAGGGTGCCTGCGAGGGGCAGCCAGGGCAGGGCCACCCTCCAGCCACTGCTGTGCCTGTGGGAGCCAGCTGTGCCTCCTGGCCATGCCCCAGTGCTGTGGGCAGGGCACAGACCTCGGCAGCGCAGTGTCCCCGCCCCTGCGGCGGGCCCTGCGCTGGCTGTACTCACCATCTTGCCCCCAATGGCCCTCATGTGCTGCTGCTCTGTCAGCCAGTGCTTATCCTGCGGGTCGGCTGCGTACTGCAATAAAGCACCAAGGACCGAGCTGAGAACGAGGGACAGACCCTCCCCTGAAAGCCCCTCCTCCTGCAGGACACTGCCCCCGCTCTGCTCTGCCCTGCTCCAGCCCCAGCCCTGGCTCTGCCAATCCCGCCGCCTGGGCAGGCACACGACACCACTGGCTCATGTTGCGTGCTGGCCAAACCTTGGGAATGTGCTCTAAGACAACAAACAAGGGCATGGGGGAGGAGGTAAACAAGGGAGCTGAAGCACACACTCCTAATTCCCATGGGAAACCATCTGGCTGTGGCACCTGACCTTAAAGAGGTGGGGATGCTTGATGTAGAGTCGCCCTCTTGTTCCTCCCATCCCGAGAGCTCTGCAATAGGAACACGAGGGGTGTTAGGGGTGTGGGGGGGGCAGCTGCGCTGGCACAGGGACACCCCTCTCCTCCCCAAGGCCTTTCTACTGAGGCAGAGAAGCGAAGTGACGGGAGGAGTGTCAGGGGCTCCTGCCTGGGGACACCACCCTCCATCGACAGGGCCGTTCCTTACTTGTTTGCTCGAGATCCCAGCACAAAGGTTGTGGTTTCAGTCAGTCGGGATGGATCCCACTACAGAGCAATTGGAAAAGGGGCAACATTAGAAATGAAGTTGCTGCTGGCCATGCTCCACAAGCCTCGGCTCTCTGACAGGGAACCTTGGAGCTGCCTCCAGACTGGGAGGGAGGGAGCTGGCCAATGACCTCCAGCCTTCCGCAGGGGAGGGACGTTACATTCCATCTGGGCTGATCTAAGCAGTTTCCCTCGTGGGAAACACTTGTGGGATTCTCCTGGCTACTCCCGGTCTCCTCAGGGCTCCCCCAGCGGCACCACACCGCAGGGATACAGGTTACAGTGCCTGGGGAGACCAGCAAGGGCCTCCGGGCACTTCGCTTCCTCTTCTTGCTCCAGCCCTGCCCAGGGCCCCGTGAGGGCACAGCACAGCCCCGCTGTCCTGTGCTCCTGCAGCTCCTGCAGCTGCAGGAGCAAAGGGGAGGAGAGAGGGAGCCCAGCAGGGTCGGACAGCTAATACCTTTGGTCCATCCCTTTTCACAGTCTCAGAGACTTTGAGCTTCCACCTGAGGGGAAGGAAAACACAGTAAGAATGAGTCCCAGTGGGATCAGCTTAGTCACCACCAGCAGCAGGGACTGAGCCCAAGCCCTTCCAGATCCACTGTTTTTCACACCCTCCATTCCCTCACATCGCCCAGCTTCAGACCCTCAGCTTTGCTGCACATTCCCCTCTCCTGGTTGCCCAGATCCCACCACCCCCATGTCTCACCACTCACTCTGGATGATCCATCTGGACCTTTTCACCCCTTTGGGCCTGTTTGAAATCCCTCCTTCTAAGGTCTTTGCCTCCTGAGGAGAACACCTCAACCTAGCCCTGCTTTTGCCCACACGCAGAAGAACTCCCATCACCCCTCTGCAGGAGATGAGTCTGTGGGGTTTCTGTGTTCCCCACAGGCAGCCTCATTCCCCCTGCCCTCCCCAAACAGGGGCTGTGGCTTGGGGTTTGTACTCACGCTGCCATGCCTGAGACTCCACGGTCATTTGACAGGCTCTGTCCTGGAGGCCGCCCCTTCCTCTGCATGGAAAAAACCCTTCTGAGACCCAGCTGTGCTGCCTCAGGGAACCCTCTCAGCAACCCTCCCTCTCCCAGGGAAGCTGCTTCTTTTGTCACAGGCAAAAACACTACCAGAATGAGCACCTCCAATGCCTCAAAAAAGCTGCCTGTGCACCTCCCTGCACTCTCACTGTGGGAATGGCCAGGAACGAGGGCCAGGCTCCCCAAAAATAAAATCTCTTGTGGGGAAACCATTGTACCTTTTTTGGAATGGGGCTCCCTCGACGGCTCAGCTCCTCATCCATCTGTCGGGCACGCTGGAAGAGGAAGGGCAGTGGGATGAGCAGGGCTCTTCTCCCTACCTGGCCAGGTGAACACTGACCCCAGCCCATCATGAGCAGCACTGAACTGCAGCAAGCAGCACCCACACCTGGGATTCTCCTTGCCCTGCATTCCCTTCAAGCCAAACATCCCCCACTCTGCCTCTGCACTACTGCACTGGCAGCCAAGAAAAGACAGAGAACAAAGTGATCCCAACTCTTCTCCCAGCTCTCACAGGTCATTTAAACCTCTGTGTACAATCACAACAATTACCTTTGGCACTGCCTGCTCATGGGGCAACCTGGGAACCACCTTTTTGCCATCGGAGAACAACAGTTTGGCCTGCAGGAAGACAAAGAAGGTTTCACGGATTCTGGGCTCAGAGAGGGCCCCATAAGCAATGCCCACCTCTACCTATCTGCCTAAAAGCCCTGCTTTGCGTTTGGACTGCTACCAGGCCATGCTTCCACAGACAGGCAGATGCAAAAGCACAATCTGAGCATGATAAATTCTGGTGAACTGGCAGCTAAGCAAGACGTGAAAGGAAAATCCCTGCCCTACCCTGCCAGGACCCTCTGACAGGTGCTGGGAGCCAGTTTCTGTGGGCCTCCAGCATGTGTCATGTTCCTACAGCAGCAGTGACAAGAAGCAGCATGTTCTGCCCAGCCCTGACTGCTCCCTGCTTCCCAGTGAGAATGAATCCCAACAGCAGCCACACAACAGCTGTGGGTGTCCCCTCAGAGTGACAGCAAAGCTGTTACGAGGGACACATTCTAGCTAGGCTGCTTTGCTTGGCTGGGCACCCAAGAAACACTTCACCAGCACCCACCTGCTCCAGGCAGCTCCTACAGGTCTCCTGGATGAGCTGCTCTGGGTCCACCTCCTCCCCAACGTTATCACGCACGTTGATGGCTGCTGTCTGGAAAAACTGGAGAGGAAAAGGCAGGAGAGGGTGATAGCCTGTGCAGCGCCAGCTCACCTCCCACAGCCAGGCGCGATGGCCTCGGTGGCAGCCGAGCTGTCCCCAGCACCTTCAGGCTGCTGCCCACCTGTCCCAGCGCTCACCTTCATGTACTTGTTGAAGATGCCCTGGATCTCCTCGTTGATGCTGGGCTGCAGCACAGCGCGCAGCAGGTCCATGGACACGCTCGGGTCCGTGAAGCTGCGGGTGGAGGGCTCAGGAGGGCGGCGTGGAACCCCCTGCCCGGCCCGGTCTAACCCGATCCTCCCTGTGCCCGGTGCTCATCCCGCAGCTCCACCCTTCCCCTGCATCCCCCGTGCCCTGGACGCCCATCCCGGCCCTGCGGTTCCACCCTTCCCCTGCATCCCCCGTGCCCTGGCCGCCCATCCCGGCCCTGCGGTTCCACCCTTCCCCTGCATCCCCCCGTGCCCCGGCCGCCCATCCCGGCCCTGCGGTTCCACCCTTCCCCTGCATCCCCCCCGCGCCCCGGCCGCCCATCCCGGCCCCGCCGTACCTGGTGGTCATCTGGGAGCGCCGCCCGCGCCGCTGCACCTGCCGGTGCTTGATCATGATGTTCCAGGGACTCTGCGGGACACACAGCAGCGGGTCAGCCGCGGCCCCGCCGCCCCCCACACCGGCCCGGCCCGGCCCCCTCCTCACCGTGCTGACCAGCTGCTCCTCGGCATCGCCCGGGCCCTCCTCGCCCGGCGGCCCCGGCTGCTGCTCCGCATCGCGGGCGGCGCCCATGGCCGCGCTGCCGGCAGCGGGGCCGGGGACCGGATGCGCGGGGATCCCGCGCCTGCATCATCGGGCCCCGACGGATGTGACGCGGAACCGGGGCAATGGGGCCGGGCCCGGGCGGGAGCGGGCCGGCCCGGGGGGACACCCGGGTGTGCTCACGGAGCCCGGGCTCACAGCGTGCCCGCCCGGGAGGTGCCGCCGGGGCGCTGGACGGTGTCACTGCCGCCGGTGTCCCCGCCCCGCCCTCCCCGGGGCTGAGCAGTGCCGGAGGGCGAGGCACGGCATGCCGAATCCCCTAAACTCACCCTGTCCCCCCCAGAGCAGTGCCGGAGGGCGAGGCACGGCATCCCGAGTGCCTTAAACTCACCCTGTCCCCCCCAGAGCAGGACCTGGAGCTGGACACACGCGGGCCCTGGCCCTGAGAGCCGAGTACCTGCTGCTGGAGTGTGAATGGCAGTCTTTCATGATCTCTGTGTTTGCTCGTATAATTCCTCTTTCTGGATTCTCATTGCCTCTCTGAGCAAACATCCCAAAGCATTTCCTCATCTTGTATAATGTGTGCAGAATAGTCAAAACAACTTTTCTGTCGTTTTCCAGATAATCTTACCCCATGTTGTGGCCAAAGAGAAGCTTTTCTGTTGAATCAGCTGGGTAACAATTTGCACTGATAAAACATTTACCGTTTTGCTGGTAACGTTCTTCCTCATTCCAAGATGATTCAGTGGGAGAAACCAAGCACAGGGGATTTGCCAGAGCTCAGGGTGGGTCTCGCTGTGCAGAGCAGGGGTGTGCTCCAGCAGCCACCTCCAAGTGCTGTCCCTGTCCTCTGTGCCAGTGGGGCAGCCCTGAGCCCAGCCGAGGGGAAAGTGGCATCTCCTTCCCACCAGCTTTGCCAGATGCTCAGTCTCGTTTCATTTGTTTCAAGGGATGAGTGCACGTGGCACTTGGAGCCACGATCTAATTGGCAGGGTGGCGATCAGTCAAAGGTTGGATTCGATGATCTCAGAGGTCTTTTCCAACCTAAACCATTCTGTGGTTCTGTGACCAATGCTTGGGGGCTGTGTCGGTGCCTCCAGAGGATGTTGTGCTGCTGTTTCTCAGCACCTGTCACTGCAGCCTGTGCCTGTGTCCCCTCAGTGTGACTCTCCTGCTGTAGCTGTTGGCTCTGCAGTGACCACACTGGGCTCCCATGGAAGCCTGGAAGAAGACTTAAATCCTGGAATAAATTCTCAATGACAGAGTTGCTGTTTTTTGCAGGGATACCTTTTCAAGAACGTTTCAGAACAACATCTCTCAGGGATCACCTAAATCTAACTGATGTGGTGCCTTATTTGGGTCTCCTCCAGGCCCCGGTTTTTAATGGTAATTTTTCCATGGATCTGTGTGGTAGGTGCATGTCTGCCAGACATGAACACCTGGTTCACAGCTGAGGTTGCCCATGTTCCTGCTTGATTCTCAGGGAGACTTTGGACAAGTCCCCGTGACCCTCAGTATCCCCAGGTGTTTATTTCATCAGAGCAATTTGCTTGTCAGACATTCTCCCCCATTAGCTCCCTAAATGTTATCCAGGATTATGGTCTGCTGAAACAGAAATGTGCCAGAATCAAGGTGTTGCTCCCAAAAGGAGGCACCACCAGGCGAGCACAGGGACAGCAGCAGCGCTGAGCTCTCTGTCGTGGCACTCCTGAGGTTGGAAGGAGCCCTGCCATCCCTCAGGTTGTTCCAGGTGGTTTTCCAGGTGCGTGGAAGGGAGCTGGTGCTGCTGACACGGGCTGGCCAGCAGTGCCTGCCCCGGGGTGCCCAGCTCAGGGGTGATTAGCAGCCACAGGAACCCGTGATAAGCACTGGGCCGGGCGGGTTCCGCCAGGCGGCTGCAGGTGTGGAGCACCACATCCCATGGACATGGGTGGTTCGGGGAGGAATTGCATCCACCTTGAGTCACAGCAGGAGGAGAAGGATCAACCTGTACTTAAAGCATTTTTCTTGCCATGAGCCCTCTTCCCACACAGATTGGTGGAGGTTTGTGCAGAGCTGTGCTCCTTCCCTTGCACTGGCCCTGCATTGTCTTGATGTGATGTTGGTGGAAAGCTCTTTGAGCATGACTTTGCTTTTCCAGCCCTCCTGTCAAGTTCCAGCTTAGAGTTGTAGTAATAATGTCAATCTCAAACCAATTAATTTCATTCATCCCACAGTTGCAAATTTAAACTTTGTCTATTATCCAGAAACTCCAACCCATTTGTGCTTGGTGCTGATGTGTCCTGGGCAGACCAGTCCTTAAGTTCTCCTACCCTATTCATTGCACATTGCTTTGTGTGTAATTCAGAAAGAAATAATTAAATAGAGAAGTAAAAAATTGGAAAATTAGATTCCAACTTGCACTTCTGGATGACTGGAGAATAACTTGGTTTAAATGGGTTAGCACTCACAGAATTGGATCTTAATTAAGCTTAATCTGGTGTCTCAACACATTAAATATGTCTTTACCGTGAGATCACACGCAGAGGAAAGGGGAGGGAGTGTGGCAGTGCATCTAATTTTCATTTACTCTGACTGTGGGTCTCTGGTGAAGGCCAGCAGTGTGGCTGGCAGTTTGCAGACAGGTTCCTGTGCTCTCCTCAGCTTGGGTGAGCTCTCATGCTTGAAGTCCCCTTTTCCTCCAGAGAGGTCTATTTTAGTGCAGCCCTGTTTCATTGGAGCAGATGTTCGTTGGACAGTAACTAATTTGGAGTTTGTGCATGCAGTAACTGTGCACTCCCATTGCAAATTCATGTGGTTATTGAATGCTTGTGTGTAAATTAATAGGGCTCTCATGCATGGACACTAAATCCTGCAATTCATGTTCAGGAGTTCCCAAAAGCTGCATGGAGGCCACGTTGATGGGGTCTGGTTGGTCTGGGGGAAAAGACACACTGAGCTCTGACTTTGCCTAGAGTGTGCTGAGCTGTGTGGGCTGTCCTGTGATAACGGGGGTCCTGGGGAGGACCATGGGTCTGGGGACAGCATTAACTTGCTCAGGAGACTTTGAGCTCATTTGTGTGCCTAAACCTGGCAACTGACAGTAGGAACTCTGCAAGAGCTGGAGCACTCTGCTCAGGAATGGGATAGTTCAGAGACAGGTGCTCAAATGAAGCCTTGAATATTTGACCTACAAAAATCTGCAAAGAATCTCCACGTGTGAAACAGGAGCCTTGAATGGAGGGCATTTTGCATGTGGAAGGAGAGAGCTGCTGGTGCTGCTGGCAGGTGCTCTTGCCCTGATCCTGTTCCATCTGGGATGGCAGGGCCAGGACAGGCTCCTGCCTGCAGCAGAGCCCAGCACTGGGGCAGAGCCTGGTGCTGGGGTCACTGCTGTTGATAAAGGTCATCATGGGGATTCCTGTTGAGAGCAGCACTGAAGAATCTGCCTCTGTGCGCTCCTGGATCCCCCTTCTGTCCGTCAGTCCTTGTGCTGTCCTCCTTGGAGTGCGGCCAAGTCTGGATCCTGCTCCTGCCTTGGCTGAGGGTGGAGCTGCAGTGGCTCTTCGGTAAACAGAATTAGAGGGAAATGTGGGAGGTTCCTGAAGTCACCTGTGGCCTGCCTCCTCCCATTCCTTCACCCGGGCTGCCTGCAAGCCCCTTTAAATTGCAGGTTGGCAGAGCCCTGGACACAGACACCATCAGCATGGCACCGAGCATCCTCCTGCTGGGGCTCCTCACCCTGTGGGCACAGCTGCAGGCAGCACCCATTGCAGGCAAGTACGGGTGGGTGGGAGGAATATTTAAGAATGTTTTTTCCTTATTTTCATAGAATCACAGGTGTTTTGCAGGTGCTGGCAGGCGCCAGGTTGCTGCCTTGTGAGGGCAAAGGGAGGCACGGGGGGCAGTGGGGTGGGATGAGCCTGGGCCATGTGGCATTCACTGCTGTGTCACAGTGAACTCTGCACAGTGCCACCTCTCCCTGCTGGCCCCAGGGCAGAGGTGCCCAGGAGAGACCCCCAGGCACCAGCCCCACCATGACACTGCCATGAGCTGGAAGGCACCAGCATGGGGAGTTGCCTCAGCCTTGAGGGCAGCAGGGGTGAGGCAGAGCCCTGAAAACCCACCAGGAAAAGCTGCAGAGGAGAAGACAGCACAGCATCATGGTTAACTGGGCTGCTGGGTGGGAGCATGGATGGAAGGGCAGCATGCTGGGGCTGATGCTGCTGCTTTCTGCTCTCCTACAGAGTTCCATGGAGTAGCTCCAGCTGGATGGCCACCACCAGGGCAGCTGGGAAGCACCCTGAGCCTTGAGCCTGAGAGAGAGCTCAGCACGGTGCCTGACAATGACAGAAACAGCTCCAATAGAAATGAAATGGGTGACTCCAGTAGCCGTGAAACTGGTGAGTCCAATAGCAGTGAAACTGGTGATGATGGCAATAAAAATCAGCTTTGTGATTGCAATGATCGTGATCACGGTGGCAACGACAGTGATGGTCATGATGATCACAATCATGGTGTCAACAGTGACAGTTCCAATGGCAAAGAAGATGGTGATGATGGTGATAAAAATGGCCTTTTTGGTGGCAAGGACAATGACAATGGTAATGGTGGCAATGACAGTGGTGATGGTGTCAACAGTGACAATTCCAATAGCAATGAAGATGGTGATGATGGTGTTAAAAATGACCTTTCTGATGGCAAGGACAATGACAGTGGTGATGACAGTGATGATGGTGATGATGGCAATGGTGATGCTGGTGATCTCATCAATGATGAAAATTCCAATAGCAATGAAGATGATGATGATGATGGCATCAGTGATGAAAATTCCAATAGCAATGAAGATGATGATGATGACATCTACAATGACAGTTCCAATAGCAGTGAAGATGATGACTCCAATTACAATGAATATGATCACCCCAATAGCAATGAAAATGATTCTTATTATGGGGGGTGGAGATTTTAGATTGTAAGGATGTAATTGCCCTGGGATTTTCAGAGATTTTTGAGTTCCTCTTTTGTGGCATCCAGCTCAGGCTACCAAATTTCATGCTTGATCTGTGCCAATAAATGTATCTAGTGAGTATGAGAGCTTAGTGTCAGAAATTTCTTTACCAGCTTGGCAACTCAAGCAGGGCACTTGTTCACTTGCCCATTTTCTTCCAAGCACCAGATATCCAAATTTGCAGCAGTGGATGGTTTCACCCAGGAACTCTGAGTAAGGAAGTGTCAAATCTCTAAAGGAGGTTCAAGTCCTACCTTCTACAAGTTTGAGTTTTGTGGGTTTTGGGAAAGATGAGCTATGTACCTCATAAAGAAGGGGATGCCCTTAGCTGAGGCACTACAGAACAGGGGGAAGATAGTTGGCATTGCTAAGTGATCCCTGAAACTCACAGTGATTTTATGGCAGGAGGAATGGCCATATATTACTTGACATGCTGGGGCAAAACCTGCAGAAGTGTGGCCCACACAGGGGGTTTCAAAGAGACTGTTTTGATTTGCCTTCAACACATGGTACAGGACTGGTACACAGGGCAGATTGATATGGATGGGATAACTGAGCTTGGGAAAAGCAGCATCTCAGGAGTGGGGTTGGTACATGATATCCTGAGGTAAATTCTAGCCCAGACCCTGCTCCTCTCTGTATGCCCACTGAAAAGGATTTTCCACTGTCTGTTCCTGTTGCTTTGCTTTCTATGCTCACTGCTACTTCACCTGCAACTGCCCCACTCCAATCTGGACAAATTATGTGAGTCCTGTTATCAATGGGCAGCCAGCAATTGTTTTAATTTATATCCATTGACCCTGCATTACAGGAGATTTAGTGTTGTGGGCTACTGACATGCCAAGGCTGAGGGAAAAGGCAGAGCAATGTGTTCAATGATTTTCTTTCAAAATTGTGCTCCACATAATGAAAACTGGCAGGATTGGAAAGCTGTGGAAGAAAAGCTAAAGGTGGCCAGGGACTGTATAAAAGATGAAAAGAGCAAAGGAATTTTTTGTAAGATATTAGACACTTGCACAGAAGCTGCCTGTTAGGACAGGAAAAACTATAGCACAGAGAAACAAGATCTGAGAGAGAAATAGAAGGTTGGAAAGAAGCTGTATTATTGTCTTTGAAAATTGAGAAGCTGCATAAACAGGAAGAAAAGCTACAGGAAGAAAAGAAAAAAAAAGTCAGAAGAAAAGACTGAAGTTATATTTATGTGAACTCTCTGTCCTTTCTAATATAGACAATGTCCTCTGACATTGTCTAGATTAGAAAACTAACTTTTATCCCCTGAAGAATGAGATTGGAAACATTTGGGGTAGCCCTGACCATAGTGAACCTGGAGGAGATTGTTCTTTGTTTCCTTCAAATCCCCCTGAATATGAAACCAGGCTCATTAGAGAAACAGAAGAAACCAGTGGACCTTAGGATAGAGTGGGAAATTATACTCCAAACCAGCCCCATTTGATTTGATTTAGATGACTGATCTGCAAGAGCCCTATGGCTGTAAGCCAGGCCAGACTGAAATCTGGCAATCGAAATCCTATTAAGGCAGACACAATAATGGTCCAGACATTCTGATGCTATTGGACAAAAATTAATGCAATTTTTAACAGACATGGGAGCACGAGATTCAATTTTAACAGAATGTTGTTGGGTGTTCAGCCTGGTCAGCAAAGAGTAAAGTTACTGGAGTAAACAGAACAAGTGCCAAAAGCCAAACCAGCCAGGGTAATTCACAGCCCCTGGGCAAGAGCACGTGTTGGCATGAAGTGTATGTCAGCCACTTGCTGTGCACTTAGAGATCACAATGAAACATTTGGGTTTTGGTGTTCTGAAAGGCCAAACCTGGTGTCTGCTGTCCAGCAGGGCATGGCCCTGTGGCTCAAATGCCAGCCCTGCCCCTGAATTCAGGAGGCTGCAGTGTGTGCTCTGTGCAGCACCTGCACTCCCTGCTTCAACAATCACTAATGTTCCACAATACCCAGCTTCTGCTGCAGCACAAAATGGGATTTCTGCAGCCACACACCCGTGGATGGCAGCACTGGATATGAAAAATGTGTCCTTTGTAGGCCCCTTATTAGAGGAGAAAACAAAAATTGGCATTTCCTTGAGAAGAGACAGTATACCTTTAACAAACTCCCAGTGGAGTGTAAACACTTGCTGATTGTTTATAGTAATTCCCCTGGCAAGGAACCAAATTAAGAGAAAGAAACCCCAGAATGTGAAGCAGACTGTGACTCGGGAAAAGCTAGAGGTTGTAGGAAAGCTGGAGACAGCAGAGGAGCTGGGGGCTGGTGGGAAGCTGGAGGCATCTGGGAGAGGTCTGTGCTGGGGGAGAAGCCAGGGAAGCTTGAGGAGGGAAAGAATCCTGGATCTGACAGGGAGGCAGATGATGGCGATGATGATGATGACAACAGTGGTGATGACTGTGGTGATCGTGACTGCTGAAAATTTTCTATTATTTGAAAGTAGCTGAGGGCTTGTTTGATATCAGGAGCTGGACCTGTTAGGTGCAAGTTGAACTTTATCTGAACCATAGTGGGTGTGTTGTGTAGGTAAAAGAGAATAGTGAAACCCAGGGCTGACGATCTCAACATTAATACTAGAATAGACAAAGCTGTAGCTTAAATGTTGCTTAAAAATGAATAGCTGGAGTGGACAGCCCATGGATCATGGTGTATGAACTGTTACAACCATATTGTAACATGGACCACAGATCTGAGTGAAACCCCCACCAAAACTGACCTCAGAGGGTGTGAAAATGACCCCATGGCAGCCACTTGGTAACAAAACAGTGAGGAAAGGAAGAGTGAGAAGACCCCAGAGCCTAACAAGACTCTTGATCTGGACTGTCACGTGGGGGATGGGGAGTTTACACTCTAAGGGTAAAATTACCCAGAGATTTCTTTGTTTGGGGTCCTCCTTTTGAGGCTGCAGCTCCAGCTACCAGATTTCATGATTGATCTGTGCCAATAAATCTATCTGATGGAGATGAGAGCCTGGTGTCAAAACTTTCTTTAACACTGATGATGATGATGGTTACAGTGATGGTGCTGGTGACAGTGATTACACTTGTTGACTGATGCCAGAAGGTTACAAGGAGCGTGTGAGGTGAGGAGAGCCCACAGAATGTGGGTGCAGGAACCTCTTCCTCTGCCTCACTCTACCAGGGCTGGTCCTGGGCACCAGTGGTGTCTTGGGCAGGACCTTCTCTTTCCTAATAAACCCCACAGTGGCCACTGGCTGGGTGTGACAAGCTGTCCTTGGTCAGTGCCTGCCCCAGCCCTGTCCCTGCACAGGGACCCTCTGGTGCTGCTCCTGCCCAGGGTGGGCTCAGCAGGGCCCTCTACACAGCAAAATGCTTCTGTTCCCTGTGGGAGACCCCCAGAGACAGCCCCAGGCACACTCCCACCCAGGACCCACAGAGCATCTCTGGACCAGAGGAAACCTCCCCATAGGGTCTGGGGCTCCCTGATGCTCCCCAAGCTTCCTCCCAAAGCTTGAGCAGGGACCCCATCCCTCCCACAGGGACTGATGGTCTCTCAGAAGCTGGGGGCTCACCAGGAGACAGATGCAGCAGGAGCCAGACATTGTTCATCAGACTGGGTTTACTGGGGGTGGGGGGCACAGAGACCCCTATGGCAAGCACAGAGCTGAGGGTGCTGAGGTGGGATTGGGAGGCTGGGTGATTATCCAGCAGCTGATGGAGCCCTCCATGGCTGGCTGTCCAGCTGTCCAGCTGTTGTCTGGCTGTCTGGTGTGGGTTGGCTGCACAGACTGGGTCCTTGGTCCAGGTCCAGGTGGGGGCTAGGTGAATTCTGGGAAAGACAGGAATCCGTGTTCAGGCCCTCACTCTGTAGCATGACTGGGCACATCTGGCAGCCCCACAGTGGGACCCTGAGGGTGAGGGCTCCAGAGACCCCAGACACCTCTCCCAGGGAGCTGTGGGGGGGTTGCATCATTTCTGCAGCATGCAAAGATGCAGGGGAGACAGCACAGGTGGGATGCTGCACTCCCAGCCATAGTCACAGTGGTCTCTGTGCCCATGGCTGCACATCCTCCTGCAGCATGGTTCCATTGGCTCCCACAGCCACCTGTGCCCACCTGTGCCCACCTGTGCCCACCCACACTCACCTGGGGAGACCAGCCGGGCCCAGAGGCAGCAGAGCCCCAGGAGCAGGAGCAGGGACAGCAGCCTCATGGCGTGGATGGGCAGTGTGGGGGCTGCCTCCCTGGGCACAGGCAGAGGTTTAAATCCTCCTGGGGCACAAGGTTGGTGCCCATGACCTGGCCCATGCCCCAGCACCTGACACGCTCCATCCGAGCGTGAACCTTCCCGTCCCCTCCCTCCCTCCCTCCCTCCCTCCCGCGGGCAGCTGGGCTGGACGAGCCTCGCGGGAGGCAGGAAGGTGCTGCTGCTCCGTGCAGCCCCAGGTGAGCCCCGCTGTGCCACAAGGCAAGAGCAGCCAGTGCCCCTCCGGCTGCAGGAGACAGCAAGGGGGCAGGCAGCACCAAAGGGCCGGGGGACCGTGCTCGGGGCCGGCCTGGTGAAACAGCGCAGGAGGCTCCCCGGGCCGGGCGCTGTGGAGCAGCCCGTGGTGCCCTGGCAGCTCTCCGGGCATTGTTCTGCCTCCGGGAACAATCGCTGGTTCGCGAGGGACGTCCTGTGACCGGACACGGTCCACAGCCCCCCGCTGCCACCGGCCCCTGAGCCCTGCATCTCCTGGCCAGGCGCTGCCCAGCTGGCCCAGCACCTGGGGACAGGAAAGCTCCAGGGGCACCGGCTCCTGCTGCTGGGGACAGGGCTGGGGGCTCTGCTGGGCACTGCGGGGCTGCAGCAGCGGCTCCGGGGGCTCACATTCCCGTCACACGGTGCTCAGGCTGCCTCTGCCCCTTCCATGGCCGCAGTGCACGCTGCAAGGTGTGGCAAGGACGGCACCGGAGCTGCCGGGGCTTTCCCTGACAGAGCCTTCCGGGAGTGCCCGTCCCTGGCAGAGGAAGGAGGGTTCGCTCTGCACGTGTCTGAGTGTGTGTGCACACGTGGCAGCCAGGTGTGGACACGTGTGTGTGCCCTCCAGGCTCCCTGCGCTCCTGCTCAGCCCCTCGGCTCCGCTCCTGCCTGGCCGCAACATCATCCCCATGGCACAGGCTGCCTCTGTCCCTGTCCCTGTCCCTGTCCCTGTCCCTGCTGGGTGCCGCATTCCTGGGAGGTGCTGCATTCCTGGGTGTTCCCCGGGCACCCCGTCACTGCTTTCCCATGGAGGAGGTCTGGCGGGTGGCTCTGCCCTCCCGGCTGTGCCCATCGCTTACCCTGTGTCGGGGCAGGACAAGGGGGTACGGCACAGGTCCTCCTCTGGAAGTGGTTTTCTGTCATGTGAAACCTCAACATCTACCTGGGAGCAGCCCCCCTCATCTCTGGCACCGTCCCTGCATCCACCGTGGTGTGGATCCATCCATCCAGCCTGGCCATGCTGCTACTGCCGGTGCAGGGACAGGCAGGGCTGCTCTGGAAGACCCAATCCGTTCATCCAGTGATCACCTGCGATTCCCCGGGGAAACAGCAGGAAAATTCAGCCCCTTGGATTTTGGCGCTGGGGCCACCGAGGGTGGCCGCTAAGTCCCTGTGCAAGGGTATTTTTCCCACTGCCCACCCTGACTCTGCGCCTCCGGCACGTCCCTCCGGATTTGCTCCCACTCCTGCTCAGCACTGGCCACGTCACCGTGTCCCGAGCGGGGACACTGCCACGACCTCATCCTGGGGCTTCTCAGGACGGGCAGGAAAAGCGGCGGTGGGGCGTGGGCGGGGGGCGGCACCGCCCTCCCAACCCCAGCCGACTCTCCTGGCCCCTCCCCACGGAGCTTTCCTCGCCCTCCGCTTCCCCCTTGGGACAATAATTACGGCAGTAATTAGGATAACAATTATTCTTGTTGAATGGGAACATCTCAATGTGCTTCTGCCTCCTTTGGCAGGTTTCACCCCACGCCCACCCACGGGTGCCGGCGCCCGGGGCCCCTCGCCGGGAAGCTGAGCTGGCCGCGAGCCGTGTCCCAGCCCCGAGGGCCACCCAGGCACGATGGAGCCCCTGGACCCCCGCCCTGCTGCCAGGAGCTGGGATCTGCCGCAGGGCGCAGGGCACAGGGCACGGCACCACGCTGCTGTGCCGCGGGAGGGGGGCGGGTGAAGGGACGGCCCCAAACCGAGAGAGGGTGATGAAGGAGGTGACAAAGGGACAGGAGGGAATGGATGGGAGCATCAGCGGGACGTGCCTTCCACAGGCACGATGGTAGGCAGCGAGGTGATACCCACAGGCTCAGCCCTGAGCGTGGGCCGTCCTGCCTGGGATGCTGTCTGCCAGACGGGAGGGAGCACGGGGGAAAGCCATAGGGGATTCAGCACGGGGGAAAGCCATAAGGGATTCATCACAGGCACAGCCTTTCCCCAGGACCTGCACCACAGGGAGCACAGGGAGAGCGGTGCTGCAGCGTGCTGTGCCCCAGCCCTTCCCTGGCTGATGGCTGCCCCAGAGCTGGCAGCTTTCCATGCCCTGGCATGGCACTGTCATCATCCCCAGCAATGGAGAGGCCAGTGCCAACCTTCCCCAAGACAAGCTTGTCCTCAGGCGGCTGTGGCAGCCGCTGGTGCTGTCCCCAGCCCAGCCTGGCTGTGCTGCTGCCACCCAGCTGGGCTCCCTGAGGGCTGTGCCGGGACAGCTGTCCTGTCCTACCGGTCCCCCCAGCTCCAGGGCTGTGGCCAGGATGCCACCAGGGAGACCAGGCCCTGCCCGGGTGTGGCTCATTACCTGCATGGCAGGTATGAGCTTGGTTTAGGCACCAGCCCTGCTCCCTCCGCCCCTCCTGCACACCTTAAATCCCAGCCCACCACACCCGGGGCCAGACCCGGCCATCCAGGGCACCATGGAGCTGCCACCTGGCTGTCTTCTCCTCCTTGCTGCCCTGCTCCCCCTGGCCAGGCGGTCCAGCCCGGCCCCGCACCCAACGGGACGAGAGGAGCTGGGGATGGGTGAGTGTGGCCAGGTCATGGCCTGGGGATGGGGGTGCTCTGGGTGCCACTGCTGCCCAGTGCTTCCCACTGCCCCATCTGCTGCCAGGTGCCTACAAGTGTGGGGCTGTGGGAGCCTGGGGCACTGGGGGGCTGCTGTGGCCCCTGCTGTGTGCCTCTCAGCAGCCTCCTGGCCACTGTGTCCTGCAGCAAAGCCTGGCTACTGCTACCACATCCCAGAGGTGGAGGACCTGCTGGACAAGGACTGTGGCTCCTGCCACATGGGTGCCTCCTGCTCGCGCTGCACCAGCGATGCCGACTGCCAGGGAGTCACCAAGTGCTGTCCCAGCAAGTGTGGCCACACGTGCCAGGAGCCAGTGCTGGGTGAGGACTCTGTGGGGCTCTGGAGTGGCAGCGTGGCACTCACAGGGGTGGGTGACAGGAGAGGTGTTGGCTGACATGGGGGAGCAAACTGGGAAGGGAGGTGGGGTCCCTGGGGTGCTCCTGGGCAGTTCCTGAGCTCTTGATGTGTCTTGCAGACCCTGGGGGGGTCAGCACACTGTGCTATGGGGAATCTGCTGGTGTGTGGGGCTGGGGGCAGGTGGGAGCAGAGCTGTGTGCTCTGGGCACCAAGGGTAAGGCAGTAAAAGGGAACCAGAACTGTGCAGGGCTGTCTGAGGGCGTGAGAGCGCTGAGCGTGGTGATGTGTCCCCCTGCCCTGGCTCAGCCTGTCCCCTTTGGATCGTGCAGACTTCTGCTACCTGCCCTCAGTCTGTGGCAACTGCAAGGCTCTGTTCCGCCGCTTCTTCTTCAACGCCTCCAGCCAGCAGTGTGAGGAGTTCATCTACGGCGGCTGCGGCGGCAACAGGAACAACTTTGAGACCAAGGGCGAGTGCTTCCAGGCCTGTTCCCACGTCAGTAACTAGCAGTGTGCTGTGGGCCATGGGCCACAGGTGGCAGCTGCTCCCCTGATGCCCCAGCTCTCAGTTCCAGGTGCCCGGCAGTGCTGGTCTGGGCAGTGGTGGCTTCTGCACAGACCCTGCCTGGGGGAAGCTGCTGCTGGTGGCCTCATCCCCAACCTTACAGGCAGCCCATGGGGCTGGTGGCAATGAGGTCTGTGGGTCTGGGTGGCCATGTTGGGGGCTGTGGCTTGCCTGGGAGGTTCACTGGCCTAAAGACAGGGACATGTGCCCATGCCAGCATGGATGCCCCCTCCTATGCCTGGTGCCTGAGCCGAGGAGCCTGTCCCTCCCCTTGGACTGTGACAATACACGGACAGGTCCCTGGATGAGCACGTCTGGGTCTGGTCCTTCCTGCCTGTGCTGGCAGGAGCAGACAGTGCCCGTCCCTCTGGGCACTCCTCCCTCATGGGGATGGGTGGTGGGTGCCTCCAGCAGCATGGCACGGCAGGTGGCACCCAGCCACCACCCTGCAGCCTCCATTGCCACGGACGGGCTCCCAGCCCTGCCCTGCCTTCCAGCTGCCAACATGACCTGACTGGGAGCTGAAGCCACTGAATGGAGGAGGAACAGCTCCTGCCTCAATGGACACCTGGGGTGGTGCCTGTCCCCACCTGCCCTGCCCCTGGTCTGTGTCTGCACTGCTTCACTGGTCCTGTGGCACCAACTCTGGCTGAACCTCCTGGCCCTGGAGGCCTCAGGTGATTTCAAGGTCACTCCAGGACCACATGGGGCAGCTGGGGCCAGTCAAGCACACACTTTATTGCTGGAGGTGGTGGGGAGGGGACAGACCAGCTGGGGCTCATGACTGTCCCATGTCCCCTAACTTCCTGCTGCAGAGGAGCTGCTCTCCCATCATGCAGCATCTGAAAAGGAGGACGTGCTTTTAGGGAGCAAAGAGACTGCAGGAGTAAGGGACCAGCGGCCATGATTGCAGCCACGCTGGCCAGCTCCATCCCACTCTGCATCACTTCAGATCCCCTCGCCCTGCAAATGCATCTGCTGGGGCAGCAGTGGGAACTGGCCTCACAGTGATGCTGAGCTGGCAGCATGCCGAGGGCTCTGCCCTGCATACAGGTCAGCTGGCACCCTGCATGACCTGGTGTTAGCCCTGGGGGTCTATGCTGGCCACAGGCCTCCTTACCACCAGACACCCGCATGCAGACGTGACCACAGCCGTTGCTGCAGCACTTGTGACCCCAGGGACATTCCTCATCCAGGCTGCAGAGGTCCAGGCAGGTCCCACCACCCCCAGGCATGGGGCACGCTCCAGCTCTGCCTGTAGGGCAGAGCATCCTGCCATGGACCACCTGGCTGAGACACCCCACGTCTCCTGGGGCAGCACTGGGTCTGCTGTGCCTCACCTCCAGGAGCGTCCATGCAGACACGGCTGCAGGAGGTGCGGGTGCACCTCTGTCCCCAGGGACACTGAGAGTCGGCCTCACATTCCTCTGAGCAGCGCCCAGCACTGGGCTGGGGCACAGCCACAGTGTCCTGCTCTGTGGGCAGGGCAGCATGGTCACCTGGTGACTAAGCTGAGGCTGTGTGTGCTCATCACTCGCACAGAAAGAAGGGGAGGCATGGAAAGAAGGATGGGGCAGATCATATCTGTGGAGGGTGTGAGACCCCCACAGGCACAGCTGCCTTGGCAGAGCCAGCTCAGGGTTCCAGTGCGGTCATGGTGAGGGGTGCTCACTGGGGATGAAGGGCCAGGATGCCCCGGGGTGGGTGCCAAGGGGACCTGGGCTCTGTCCCTGCTGGGCTGGGCGGTGTGAGGGGCTGACCTTGCAGAGAGGCTGGTGTGCAGACGTGGCCACAGCCGTTACTGCAGCACTTGTGGCCCCAGGGACACTGCTCGTCGAAGTCACACAGGTCCAGGCACGTGCCCCCCTCCCTGGGGATGGGGCACACTCCCACTCTGCCTGCAAGGTAATCAGCCAGCTGGGGCACATCTGGCCTGGGCCACCTCACCACGGGGCACTCCAGGGCAGCCACACACATCTCCCGGAGGGCCTGGCTGGTTCTCACCTCCAGGGATGTCCATGCAGACGTGGCCACAGCCGATGCTGGTGCACCGCTGCCCGCGGGGACACTGAGAATCTGCCTGGCACTCCTCCACACACCGGCCATCAGCTTTGTCCCCGCTGTCTGCAGGGGCACCACCGTGCTGTCACCTGGCTGCCCTCGGGGGGCTGCGCCCAGCTCCGCCCCGAACAGGCTGTGCCTTCTACCTGTGGGCACGGCCACGCACTCGCGGCCGCAGCCGGTGTCACAGCACTTCTCCCCTCGCCCGCAGACGCTGTCATCCAGGCACTGCCGCCCGCGCCGCAGCTCCCAGCACGGCCCTGCCCGCGGGCACTGCCCGGGGTGCTCTGCCCGAGGAGGGCACGCGGGTGAGGGCGGGGGTCCCAGCCCCAGGGCGGGGGTCCCAGCCCCGCTGTCACATCGCTTCCCCGTGCTGGTGGCCGGGCTCACCTTGGGCAGGGCGGGTGCAGCGCATGGCGCAGCCGGAGAAGCAGCACTTCTCCTGCCGGGAGCAGTCCCTGTCGTGGCTGCAGGAGTCCATCTCCGTGCACGGCTCCGATGCGGGTTGTGGCCTCACCTTTGGGCACTCACCGGGTTTTTCTGAGAGGGGCAGGAAGAGACATCAGGAGGAGGGACCACCCTGTATTGCAGGCACCTCCTTTTGTGCCTCGAGGTGCCCTGAGCCGGGGATCTGAGTGCCTGCCCTGCGGCAGCGCTGTCCCATCCTGTGCCCAGGAGCTTTGACAGCATTCCCGGTGGAATCACTGCTCTAGCGACCGTCTCCTCACCTGGTTCGGGGGCTGAGCACACGGAGCCGCATCTGCTGCTGCCGCAGCATTTCTCAGCCCCCGGGCACTGCCAGTCCTTGGTGCAGGCGGTGCCACACGGGGCCAGCGGAGCCTCCTCAGCCAGAGGGCAGATGCCTGGTTTCTCTGCGGGCAGGAGGCAGCGGGGCTGGGACTGCAAGCAGCAACAGCGGGTGTTCCCACCCAGTGTCACAGTCCCTGGAGCTGGGGGACACTCCTGCCCGTATCTGGCACCTTGGGACGGGGGCAGGCAGACGGAATCACAGCCACGGAGGCAGCACTTCTCCTCTCGGGGGCACTCGCCATCGTGCCGGCACCAGGCTCTGCAGTCGTAAGTGGGGAAGAGCCCGGCACGGACCGGGCAGAATCCATCCTTCCCTGCAGGCATGGAGTGGGGTGGCTGCAGTGCCACTGCTTGGAGACACAGCCGTGGGGACCAGGACACGTGAGGCTGTCGAGATTTTGGGGCGGCTCGCAGCCCCCTCACCTTGGCTGCTTGTCCCACAGTGCCTGGTGCACAGCTGGTGACAGCACACGTGGGCTGGGGGACAGTCCTCGTCCTTGAGGCATCCCCACTGGTGCTGCAGCGGCCTTTGGGTCACTGGGGCAGGGCTGGTGTCCTCTGCACCGTGGAGCAGGATGAGAGCACGATGGTGGCCTCACCAGAGGCTGGTTGCATTGTCCCCTTCCCTCCCCGCTCCAGTGCCCACCTGGGGGCTGTGCAGTGTGTCTCCACCCCAGACCTGGCAGAGCCCACCCTGGCAAGCATGGGGTGAGGGGTCCCGTTTGTGCCACAGCTCTGTGCCATGGTGGCTGCAGCCCCACGGCGTCATTCCCGGTCTCTGAGCCGTGTCCCCGCCCTCGCTGCCCATCCTGTCCCATGCTGTCCCGTGCTGTCCCGTCCTGCCTCACCGGCCGGCACTCCCGGCGGGCACTGGGGGCCGCAGCTGCTGTTGCAGCATTTCTGCGCGTCGGGGCAGTCGCTGTCACCTCGGCACCGCTCCCGGAATGATCCTGGCTGCACCGTGGGGCCCTCGCTGGGCTTGGGCTGGTCTGGCAGGGCAGAAGGGGTGTGACGATTCAGCATTCTCCACTGGCCGCCCTGCCTGCCCCGGGGGTCCCTGGTTCCTGCCATGACCCGCACATTCCTGGTGCCTGCGCCCACGTCCCTGCGTTGGGTTTTCCCGGCAGCTGTCGGGAGCCGCCGGGGCAGGGAAAGCACCATGTGCTGCCCCAGGGGCCAGGGCGTCAGGGAGACAACCATGGCACACAGGGTCCCTGGGGTGAGCCAGGGCTCCCCGCCATCCCCGCCGGGTCCTTACCCTGCGCCGGCTCCAGGCAGGCAGAGCCGCAGCCCAGCGGGCAGCACTTCTGCGCTCCCAGGCAGTCCTTGTCCTCCAGGCAGGGGAAGGAGCAGGGGGCAATGAGCCCCTCGGGGGCTGCTGCCGGGCAGGCACCGGGCTTCTCTGCAGCGCCGAGGGGCCGAGAGGTGAGGCGGCACTGCGGTGTCCTAGGGCAGCACCAAGAAACCTGCCCCTGCCAGACCCCTGTGCCTCGCCCTGGCTGCAGCCCTTCCTGTGTCCCATCCCATCCACAGATCCCAGCGGCGCTCAGGAGGCTCTAGCAGCGCACAGGAGGCTGCTCCATAGCATACAGGGAGAGGGGTGCAGCTGCTCCGGGACAGAGGTGTGTCAGCGCGGTGCCGTACCTTCTGCCGGGGGGATGCAGCGGAGCCGGCACTCCCAGAGGCAGCACTTGAGCCCAGCGGGGCAGCTGGAGTCGTTGGCGCAGAGCGGGGACTCCAGGCGCAAGCAGCGCATGAAGTCCCGTGGACACCGCCCCGGTTTCTGGGAGTCCCCTGCGTTGGGATGGCAATGTCAGGGCAGTGCCAGAGCCCCTCATCCTCCATCCCTGGGAAAGCAGGATGCGGGTCTCTCTGCAGGGAGCTGCAGCAGGGATTGCAGCCCAGGGGCTGGAGACTTCTCTGCACCATGGCCCGGGGCTGCGGGACCCCCACACCGAGACCTGCATGGCACAGCACAGTGTGGCACAGTGTAGCATGGCATGTCATGCTGCGGGGTGGCACGGCCCATGTGTGCCCTCACAAGTGCCACGAGGAGTGTCACTGGCCCTGTCAGGGTGAAGCCAGCACCAGCTGGAGGTCAGGCTCTATTCTTGAGCATCCTGCTGCAGCAGGCATCCCCACTGCAAGCAGCATGCTCCTCACTGCTGTGTCTCCTCCTCTTCCTTCTCCTCCTCCTCCTCTTGGCACCCTGTGCTCCTCTTGGCCATGTTGGGAAACCTGGGGCAGCCCTGCCTCTGGTACAGGTGAGCTCCAGCTGGCGCCTGTGCCCGGCTCCTGCTGCCAGCTGGGGCTGTGGCAGAGCTGCCTCTGCCAGCAGCCGCTCCGGGTGTTTGGGCTGCAAACAGACGCTGCCGGAGTTTCACTGCAAACAGCAGCTGCTGCTTCAAACAAAGAGGCACCGGCCATGCCTCGGTGTGGGCAGAGCCACACCACAGCTGGCACCACCGCCCCGGGCACTGTCCCACGGCGGGGGGGTGGCAGCAGGGGTCTGTGCCCGGGATGCAGCAGCGACCCTGCTGCACGTGGCACCGCTGGGAGCTGATAGATGCTGCGCCCGTGGGGTGCAGGGGGTGCCCACGGGGCTGAGGGCATGCACGCCTGCACCCTGGGGTGGGGCAGGGTCCCCCAGGCAGCAGGGCTGCGGTGCAGGGGCTGCAGGCAGCTGGGACACGGTCCCAGAGGGGACACAGCAGGGACACGGGGGCCGGGATGCGAGGAGCTGCTCCCAGGCTGCCTGTGCCTGGCAGCTGCTGGGTTTGACTCCTGGTACTCACCACCCTTCTCTGGTGTTACGCTCGGCTCTGCCCTGAGGATGAGGAGGCCCAAGAGGAGGAAAACTCCTGGGCTCATGCTGCTGCTGGGGATGTTGTGCATGTCTGGAGCTGAGCTGGGGCTTGGTTTAAAGTCTGTAGCAGGGGCGCCTGAAGAGGCAGGGCAGCTGAAGTTGAGCTGCCTGCTGTGGAAGCTGGCTGTGCTATGGGCAGGAGGGGCAGGAGGAGGGGCAGTTCCCAGAACCCACCGGCGCCCTGCCAGCCACCCCGCTTATCTCTGCCCAAGCCCTGCTTTGGGGTCATGGTGACCTGTGGGGCTGGGAAGGCCAGGTGGGGTCAGGCACTTCTGCCCCTCACGTTGCACTGCCCCATCCTTGCTGGAGCTGGCTGTCACTCCCTCTCTGGGTTTCTTTCCAACCCCACTCACCCCTCTGCTCCCTGGAGTGGGGGCTGTGGATAGACCCCAGGGCTTGGTCCTGGCATGGCCGTGGGAGCAGCGTGAGGAGTTCTAACAGCTCTGCTGCCATGGTGCTGCTCCTCAGCCAAGGGCAGCTTCCATGCATGGGACTGCCTGGCACCCAGCACCATGAGTAAGCAGGTCCTGCCGCGGTCCCTGGCACACGGGTGATGCTCCCTGCCCCCGTCCTTGGCTGGGTGCTCCATCTGGCCTGACCTGTGACTGCTTTTCCCACCAGGTTTTGACACTCTGGGATGCAAAGAAGCCTTTCCTTGGCACAAGGAATCTGAAGAAACTGGTTTTCCAGTCCATGACTGCTGAGGGGACATGATGCAGCCCCCAGGCCCAGCAGGATGGTTACCATGGAATGATCATGCCTGGAAGTCACCTGCATGGACCTGGGACCCTCTCCCTGCCCTCGGGTAGCGCCTTCCTGCAGCCCAGGCTGCCAGTGCCTCTGGGAGCCAGAGCACAGAACAGGGATGGTGACCCAGAGCAGAGGTGCCTGTGGGATGGTTTATTGTGTCTCAGTGCAGTGGGGCAGAGGGGCTATTGTGGATGCAGGGTTTTGCCTCATGCAGGGTTGCTGGGAATCTTGGCCATGGGTAGTGCAGGCAGCATGCAGCCCTTAATGGCATGGCTGGGGGTGCCAGGGACCCTGACCAGAAGCATTGGAGTCACTGCTGGTGCCATCCTGCCAGGGAACAGGGTCCAGCACAGGGAGAGGTGTGGGGTGCACCAGCACCTCTGCTCAGCCCAGGGGTCCAATGGCAGTGGGGTGGAGGATGACCCTGAAATGGCAGCTCCTGGTGCAGCCTTTCCTGGCCACAGCTATGCTGTACCTGGAAGAGGCAAGGGAGGTGGTCAGTGAGGATGCCTCAGTGCTCCTTCTCTGAGGGATGGGGAGCCCTGTGGTGCTCCCACCCTGGCCCCCCTCTGTCCCCTCCAGGCTGGACCCAGGAGGCAGCAGGCTGGAGGGGACTGTACCCCACAGTGGGTGGATGCAGACCCGGCTGCAGCCCTGCAGGCAGCAGGGGGACAGGGGGACAGTCCTCGTCCTGCAGGCACAGGACGAGGCGCTTGGCTGCCTGATCACCCTCTGCTGCAGGGGGACAGAGTCCTGGCCATGCTGGCACATGTGGAGAGAGAAAGGGGTGAGGGGCTCAGGGCACCCTCCAGGGTGGGGGAGCTGCCCTGCCTGCAGGGGTGAGCTCCTCACTGAGCTCGTGTCCCATTGGAGAGCAGCTCAGTCCCCAGCTTCCCATTGCCCCCCGAGGGTCACGGTGACAGGCAGGGAGGGGGCACAGGGGTCTCGTCCCCACAGGGTGCTGATGGCTTACCCTTGGTGGGTGGTTTGCAGATGTGGCCACAGCCAGTGGTGCAGCACTTGTCGTCCCCAGTGCAGTCACTGTCAGTGTCACACAGCTCCAGGCAGGGCCCCAAGGAGCCCCGCAGCACCACGGGGCACACGCCAGACTTCGCTGTGGCACGGTGGCTCCCTGGTGACAGGGAAGAGTGCAGCTGTGCCGGGATTCTGACCCCAGTCCCACTCCTGGCACAGCCTCAGTCTCCATCCTGTCCCTGTCCTGCTCCTCCATCTTCCTTCCCCAAGCACCATGATGACCTTGGTGACCAGCCTCACACCCGTACCTGTCTGACCCAGTGAGACCAGTCACAGCTCAATATGGGATGCCAGCTGGTAGCTGGAGTGGTGAAGGACAACCCTTGCTCTGGCTGCAGTCTGAGGGGGTGCAGGAGGGAGGCTCAGGAGGGGTTCAGCCTTTCACACACTCAGAGCCATCTCCTGCCCATCACGGAGGAGCTGGGCATGGGGATCCCTTCCCACAGCACCCAAGGGCCAGCTCTGAGGGCTGGGGCTGTGCCCAGGGCAGGCGTGTGGCACAGCCAGTGGCACACACTCCCTGGGGCCTGGATGGGTGCCACCAGCTGCACACCTGGCCAGGCACAGCCGCTGTGCCTTGTCCACAATAGGGCTGGGCACACGCTGTTCTCTGCCAGGGGCAGCTGGGCTAGCACCAGTGCAGTGGTGGGTTGGACATGGGGACCAGAGAGGGCTGGCAGGGCTGTACCTGTGTCTGGAGGGGTGCAGGCCAGCCCACAGCCGGAGAAGCAGCACTTGTGTTCCCCAGGGCAGTCCCGGTCATCGGTGCAGCGGTTGGGGCAGGCAGCAGCTCTGCTCTGGGCACGCTTCCGTGGGCAGAGCCCAGGTTTGGCTGGAGGAAAGGCTCAGGGTTTGGCCTGCAGCCAGCCTGGCCCCACTGCCCACAGCCCCCAACAGTGCAATGGGGGCTGCAGACCCCTGGGGCTGCCCCAGGGCATCCTCAGCCTGGTATGGGTGGGATCTCCAGGACACCTCACCTGGCTCAGCCAGCACGCAGCGGGTGCAGCAGCCGCGGGTGCAGCACTTCTCCCCCGAGGGGCATGCGGTGTCGTTGTGACATCTTGTCCCACAGCTTGGCCCGATGGCACTGCCAGCACGGGGGCAGTAGCCCGGGCTCTCTGCAGAGGGAGATGCTCCATGCAGCCATGCAGCCATGTCCCAGGGAGCAGGGACACCCCCTCCAGCAGGGGCACCAACACAGGCACCAGCCCACATCCCACCCATTGCCCGACCCTCGTGCTGGCATCCCTTGGAGTGAGCAGCAGTACCTGTGGTGGGCAGGAGGCAGGTCCAGACCTTCCCGATCTGGCAGCACTTCTCAGCACCAGGGCAGCCATGGTCGGAGAGGCAGTACAGGCTGGGGGGCCAGGGGGCTCTGCTCGCCCCCGCCGGGCACTCACCCACTTTGTGGGGGGCAGGAGGGGCACTGGGGGTCCAGTGTCCCTGCAGGGCCCCGTGTGGGGATGCAGTGAGGGTGAGAGCAGTGCCTTGGTCCCTGGGGCTGTGCTGCTGGGCCAGGGTGAGCAGTGCCAGGAGCACCAGAAGGGTGTGTTGGCCCAGCATTGCGCTGCAGTCGATGCACTTCTGGGCAATGGGCTGGGATTTAAACCCTGCTGGAGCGGGGGCTGGCCAAGCCAAGCTGCTCCTTCTCATGGCAGCACGGTTCTGGGACTGTGGGAGTGCTGGGCATGAACAATTCAACTTGGGGGAGACTCCTGGGGCAGTGCTGGGCTCGTGGCCCATGGCTGACACATCTGCAGCTCCCTTTCCAGGTCACTGGTGACCTGTGAGCAGCTGTGCCAAGGGCTGAGCAGCACTCCCAGAACCACACCATTGAGAGCATGGGTGGGACACGGGAGCAGTGTCCTGTGCCAGTCTTCAGTGTCCATTGGATCCCTCCTGGCCCACATGGAGCAGGCAGAGCAGCTGTGGAGCTGTGGTGCTGGCACAGCCTGCACCTGCACTGCAGAGGAGGGGGAACCAGCACCAGACCCTGGGCAGTGCTGGGCAAGGTGTTGGGCTCACTCAGTCCCAGGGGATGGCTCTGCCAAGGGCAGGGGCTTTGGAGGTGCCAGCCCCTCCCAGGCAGGAGGGACATGCTCTGATCCCAGGGGCGGGGAGCAGGAGCTGGCAGGTACAGAAGAAATGGGGCCCCTGGAGATCCGTGGAGAGCAGGAAGTGCCAGGGGAAAGCAGGACAGGAGCAGGAGCCCCCCAGATTTGAGCAGGTGGGGAGGGATGTGGCAGGGGCAGGCGTGGGACTGTGGCATGTGGCTTGCACTGCCAAAAGCTCCTTCAGGCTTCTGCTGTGGGCAGGGTGCCATGGCCAGGCTGGGAGGGCAGAGATAAGGAGGAGTCTGGGTGATGCTTGCATACGAGCACACACTGCACACACAGCACACGCTGCAGCCTGTTTGTCCCCTGGCCATTGCAGAGCACGGAGCAGAGAGTCCCTCTGCTCTGAGGGACACAACTGCACCTCGACAGCTGTGCTCTGAGCATGGTGGAGGACCCAAGGTGGAGGAGCCAGTGTGCAGGGACAGCTGGGGCCATGGACCCATGGGACAGCCCCAGGCATGGCACAGGACCCTTGCAGGCATGACAGAGTCAGTCGATGCTGCTGCTTGTGTGAAGCCCTTCCAGGCATCCCTGGCATGGGATGGAGAGGCAGCCATGGCTTGTGATGGAGAGGTGGCCACAGCATGGAACAGAAAGGCAGCCATGGTGTGAGAAGGAGAGGCAGCCACAGCATGTCAGGGAGAAGCTGCTTTATTGGTGAGAGTGCAGGGGTCTTGCCCTGAGCAGAGAACCCCAGGGAGAAAACTGAGGCTGAAGGCTCCAAGTCGGGGGAAGGTGCAGGGCCACGGCCAGGGCATGAGGGATGGGCATCAGGCAGCAGCTTCCCTGTGGCTGGGCTGGCAGGAGGCGGCTGCACCTGCAAAGGAGCAGAGGCTGTGAGCAGGATGGCTGCATAGGCACTGGGCTGAGGTGCTGTGGGATCCCTGGGGCTGGAATGCACCCAACTGACCTCACTGGATGGGTGTCACACAGGAGACCTTGCCACAGCCATTCCTGCAACACTTCTGGATCCCGGAGCAGTTGGCATCGGTCTTGCACTGGTTGGAGCAGACGCCCAGCATGGGGATGCCCGGGTTCACGGGTGGGCAGGTGCCAGGCTTCTCTGAAAGGCAAAAGAACATGGCTGAGACCTGCTGGCCCTGGCACGGGGGGCCGGGCCTACCCTGCAGCTCCCAGAGCTGCAGGCATGGCCCTGGCCCTATCTGCCATGGAGGAGGGACCACCGCGGTACCCAGCATTTCCCCATCCCATAGATCCGCTTGTTGGTGCTCCCTGCCAGCTGGACCTGATGGGGACATGTCAGGGAGGCCACATAGCATAGTGGTCCCCAACAGTCCCTGTGCCCAGTGCTCCCTCTCAGGGACACAGGGCTGGCACAGGATGCACAGCTGCAGTATGCAGACATGATGGAGGCCTTGGCCCTGCTGTCCTCTACAACTGCCATGGATGGCCCAGGCTGTTTGTTCATAGCATGGGGGCGCAGCCTAGGCCTCAGCCAGGATCACAGGCCCCCCCAAACAGCCTTTTCCCAGCAGTGTGGGGCCCCTGCCCCGCTGTCCCACTGCCTGCCATTGGCACTGAGCTCTGGCTCTGCACCACACTGCCCTCCACTGTGGTGCAGCCAAGCCAGCGCTGTCCTGCAGGCAGCCATGGAGGCACTGGAACCTCCAGGTCACATCCATCTGTCTGCACCTGCGGATTCCAGCTCCTGCACCCATCTCCTTGGGTCACTGTCCAGGACTGTTGTGGTGAGCAACAGAACAGTGCCCCCACATCCTCGGCTGGCAGCTGCCCACAAGGCTGAGCAGGCAACAAGGGCTGCAATGGGAAATGGCACAGACCCCACCCTCCACCCAAGCCCCAGCATCATTTAGGGCTGTCCACTCAGCCCCTGCATGGCTGAGAGGAGGAAGGTGTGAGCACGGCCCAGCAGGAGCACACCCGGAGCCTGCTGGGCTTCCATGCAGCCCTCAGTCCCCGTCCTGCAGCTGAACACACATCGGGCACCCAGGCCTGTGGCCACAGCTGCACCCTGGAGCACCCGTGCTGCTGGCTGGGACGGGCTGGGTGGCAGTGGCAGTGACTCTGGGCAGCACGGCCAGCAGCAGGAGGGAGTGTTACCGTCAGGCTTCTGGCAGGCCTTGCCGCAGGCTGCCGGGCAGCACTTGAGGGTGCTCTCGCAGTCGCCATCGGACTGGCACCCCACCGTGCAGTTCACCGCATCCGTCGCCGGGCTGGGGCACACGCCGGCTTTGGCTGCAAGGCAAAGGTGGGGCCGTGGGCAGGCGGGGGCGGCCGGCGCCGGGCAGGGCGAGGGCTGCGTCCCTTTCCGGGAGATGCTGCCGCGGCCCCAGGGCTGGGTCCAGGGATGCTGCCGAGCCCAACCGCGCCGGGAACGGGCCGGTGCTCGCCGCGGCCCCCACGCCGGCTGCCCTGGGGCTGGGAGGGAGGGATGCTGGCCGCTCGCCGGGCATGCCGTGACGAGCCGCGCTGGGCCATGCGCTCATACTCACTGGTGTCATTCTGGGCGGATGCTGCCGGCAGCTCTGCCCACAGAGCCAGGAGCCCCGCCAAGATGAGGACGCTGCGGGCCGCGGGCATGGTGCAGGAACCGGCTGCGCTGTGGCCGCCCGGCCGGCCTTTAAGCTCCTCTCCAGGTGGGGCCGGCGGGCTCGGCCTTCCGGGTGGCTCCCAAGGGCCGGGCAGGGCCAGGCTCCCCCTTCGCGCTTGCACAACCCGAGTATCAGGTATCTGCTGCTGCTGGCTGCCGACCAGGGAGGGGGAGCCTCGAGGAGACTGGGCGGCCATGCTGAGAGCTCGCCGGGCAGGAACAGCAGCCAAACACCCCTGGCCACGGCCCCCGCACGCCGGACCCCAGGCAGGCGGCCCGCGCTGAGCCCGCCGGGCCGCTGGGTCGCCATGGCCCTGCCCTCAGGGATCGGCCCTGGGCATGAAGTGGTACCGCTCGCCGAGAGTGGGGCATGACCCGTCCCTGCTCAGCTCACCCTGCACCGCCCCGGCCACGGGCATGAGCTTGAATGGAGCCCCTGGCCTGGGTTGCTGGTGCCCCGAGGCCGGGAGGAGCCAGCAGTGCACACAGGGTGCCCTGGCTCAGCTCTGCTGCTGCCCACCCAGCTCCTGCGCCTGTTCCAGCCACTGTTCTCCTCCAGCTCTTGCTCCTCAAGTGAAGGGTGCTCCAGGCTGCCTGTGCCTTGGGCAGGTGCCTGCCCTGGGGCTGCCCTGCATGTTCCCACAGCCACGGGAGCTCCTGCCCAGCTGCAGCCCTGTCCCACGGACCCTGCCATCCTCACAGCCTCCCACAGCACTGGGGATGCAGATGGATCATCTGACCACCATTTGTGCAAGGGGCTGTCAGGGAGTGTCACTGACATGCACTCCCAGTGCTCCAGGGCACGGTGGTACTGGGGCTGTATAACCCCAGTCCCTTCAGCCTGTCCGGGATACCCTTCCCATGGCACATCTGGTGGCTCAGGACACTTCACTGCCCCTGGCAATGTCAAGCTGGGGATGGTTTGAATGGGCCCAGCTCGCCCACCTGGCATGGCTGCCCTGCTCACATCAGCGTTTGCCACTCTGCCAGCACCCATCCTCCTGCAGGAAGATGAAACCTGCCCTGTTCCTGGTGATGTGCTTTTGCTGCTGGTGGAAGCAGCCCCAGCTCCAGGCATCTTGTAAATTTGCATGGGCTAAGGGTGCATGGGGCCGGGACATGATCCCTGCCTGAGTCACGAGTTGGCGTCTGCTCTGCCGGGGTCCGTCTCCAGGTAATTTAACCCCACAGTCAACAATGTGGCACGGCGGCGTGGCAGTAAATCAGTAACTGTTTGCCTTTGCCTGTGGTCCCCTCCCTGCCGGGTGTTTATGCAGGAACAGGAGCCGGCGCTCAGCCGCCTGCCCCACTGCCGCACCTCATGTCACCGCTGACGGCAGTGGGAGTGACACACGGGCAGAGGCCTGGGGTGGCAGGGAGATCATCAAGGCAGCCGTTTTCCCTGTGCCCTCCCGGATGGGGACCTGCTGAGGAGCTGCAGGGACCTGGCCATGCTCAGGCTGGCTGGGATGCTCCCACAGCAGGCCCGGGGCCAGCATTGCGATGCCAGGAATGAAAGCAACCATCTTGCAGCCCAGTGTCCCTGCACCAGGGCCAGAGCACAGTGCTGTGTCAGCCAGAGGGGGATAGGGGTGGTAACAGCTTGGAGGTGAGCACACTGCCCGCCAGGATGGAGAGGAGGGACCTGCACCATCCCTACCGGTGCTGCACAGGGACAGAGCCCACCCGGACCCAGCAGCAGCTTCTCTAGAGCAGCAGCACTGCTGCCAGTCCCACACCCACCCAGGGTCACTGGTGTCCCACTGTGACATGGCTGTGGCCCTGTGCTGGTGCTGTCTTTGAGCATCATTGCCCTGGTCTGACCCTGTGACAACTCTGCCCGAGCATGGGGTGACCCCAGCGTGGGGTGACCTTGGTGCTGGCAGTGAGCAGCCAGCACTGGGAGGCTCTGAAGGAAGATGCCAGCACAAGAGCAGCTGGATGACAGCAGATGGGAGCCCAGAAATGGAAGGCTCATGGAAGGAGAAGAGGGGAAAACCACAGGGGAAACTAAGAGTTGATAGGAGCAGTGTGTGCACCAGTCTTTCTGCCCACACTTGTGCCCTAGATCCAAGGTGCCCAGCTGGTTGCTGAGGGGACAATCCAGCTGAAGCTGCCCCCAGCCAGCTGGAGCACCTGGAGAGGGACTGAGCAAGCTGGCAGCAGGGCCAGCAGCTCCAGCCCACACAGTTGGCATCGCCTTCTGGGAGACAGGAATGCTTTGGCTCCTGTCCCCAGTGTATGGCATCCAGGATATTGGTGTCCCCGCCCTGGCTCTGCCAGGTGCTTCTTCAGCAAAGGCTGAGGATGGCTGTGGGGAGCACAGGGGTCTGCCAGCTGTCCCCATGGCCAGGGAGGATCCTGGCTGTGCAAATGGGATCAGCAGCCCCAAACCAGGCCCCAAAGGCTCATTTCTGCTGCATTCCTCGGGAGCTGTGCCCACCAGCATTGAGCCTGGTCACGGTGGCTGCGCCCAAGCCTTGCGGGTGACCGTGGCTCCTCCATGGCAGCAGGGAAGTGCTGGAGTCACATCACCTGACTGCTGTGGTCAATGATTAAAAGGGGCACACTGAGGTGCCCCCGAGCAGTGAACCAGCCTCCTGCTGCTGGCACAGAGCAGGGATAGCAAGTACAGGGATACAGAGGGATAGCTCATCTCTGGAGACGCTGGGCCCCTCAGTCAGCAGCACAGGGTCCCCACACCATGGGCATGGACTGGTGCATGGCCCCTCAGGTCCAGCTGTGCACCTGCTGAGGGCTCCTGCCACACTGGCACATCCTGCCACAGCCGAGCCCCCCTGCCCACGCTGTCCCTGCGGCGCAGAGCTCGGTGGCCCTGCTGGCACGGCCACAGCTTCAGTGGTGCATGGATGCTCTGGAGCCTGGCATGTGCCTGGCTCTGTGCTCTGGGATGGCTCCTACCTGCTCATCCCATGTGGGACCCCTGCCCCAATCAGCCCCGCAGTGCTCCAGGAGCTAGAACAAGGCACCCACCCCAAGCCCTCCAGCACTCACCTTTCTCCTGACCAGCCGTAGGGGCTGCATGCAGCTGGGCACACAGGGCCAGGATGCCCAGGAACAGAACCATGGTGGTCTTCATGTTGGTGAATGCCAAAGGTATGGATGAAGAGTGCAGGTTGACGGGGTTTATATCTGTGTGGAGCTGGGGAGGGGCCATGCACACAACCTTCGTGTGCCAAAACACTCACTGCTGCTGCGTGTCACAGTTGTGCCCGAGGCAATGACGGCCTGAGAAATGATTTACCTGGCCCTGTTGAGCCCTGGCAACCTGGCTGCAGCAGGGGAAAGGACCCTCAGCACTCTCATGGGGAAAGGGAAATGAGGCCATGGGCTGGGGTCACCCTACAGCCAGGGGGAGCCCAAAACTACCCAGCTGTGACAAGTGATTAGATGAATTTGTGGGATAGGAACCCAGAGGGGGCTGCTCAGGAACATGTTCCCCTGGGGGCTGCTGTCCTGGCAGGGTGTTACTGGGGTGACACAGGGCTGTGGGTCTGCTGGGCTGTGCCCATCCCATAGACCCAGCACCTGCCTGTCCCAGTCCTGGCCTGGTGCCTGCTTCATGCCACGTCCGCTGGTGGAGCCTCAGGGGACAACGGGCTGGGTCCCCGCGGGCAAGCATGGCCTCAGGGGGAGCAGAGCGTGGGAAGCCTCCATGAGACACAAGGCTGGGTGCACCCGTTGCTGAGCACCATTCCTGCGTGGGGACAGGCTGGTGGCTCCGTGCCGACCTGTCACTGGCTGCAGACATGTCCCAGCAGATGGGTGCTGTGGCGGGGTCAGCACTGCCTCTCACCTCCCCATGCTCCCAGACTGGTGGAGATGACCCTGGGATGCCCAAGGTCAAGGGTGTGGGGAGTCACAGGGAGCCCAACTGAGCATGTGAAGGGTGACCATGCCAAGGGTGAGGTGTGCTCCCTGCTCTTGGGACCCTGCTGTGCTGCCACTACTGTGTCTGAGACCCTGCCGAGCAGGACCTCTGATTCCTGCATCCCATTCAACGCAGACAGGGGCATGGTCAAGGGACTGCAGCCCTGCCAGGGGGCTGTTCTGTGGCTTCTCTCATTGTTGAGCTGTGGCCATGCAGGCACAGCTCTCTGTGCCTCGCTGAATGGCAAAGGGCACCTGAAGGTGCTGCCAGCAAGTTGGGCAGAGGCAGCCTGACTTGGGGGACAGGGCAGGGGTCTGGCAGGGCTGCAGCAAAGCACAGGGGACAGCCAGGGCTGCAGTGGGTGGAGAGGGACAGAACCAGGCTTTTTGAGGGGCTGGTGGAAGAGACTTTTCCTGGGCTGGAACTGGAGAATGGCCCCAGCTGGGGTCCCAGTGTGTGGGGGGACACCAGGGACATGCCCTGCCTGGGAAGTTGTGACAAGGCCAGCCTGCCAGGATGCAGGCATCTGTGCTGAAGCCAATGTGACCTCTGTGACCTCACCCAGGCTTTTACAGCTCAACGATCATACTTTCCCCCTTGGAAATTCCTGTGTGCGTCATCCCTGTTCCGAGCAGCCAAATGCATTTGTTGCTGGCAGAACTCTGTGTCTAAATCAAAAGGAAACATGAGCAGGAACAAGGGGCTTTGGGAACAGCCTGATCCCATGCATGGGGTCCCTTTGCGTGACACCTTTGCCCCAATGTGGCATGTGCCACAGTGCAGTGGTGGTGATGTGGGGGTCACCTGCCTCTCCCGAGCAGCCCTGGCCCTTTGGCTGGTGCCGGGGGGTTGGGGGGGCTTGCACTCTTCCTGCCCGGCTGCTGTGTGCCCCATGGGTGTCACGGTGTGGGGTGGCATCAGCGATGGTGGGACGTGGCAGTGTGAGCCTGGCGTGCCCTCCGCCACCGGGCTGTGGGGCATGGACCCCCTGGGCTGAGCAGCCCCCTCCCCACCTGCACCCCCTCCCCACCCGCAGCTCCTCCCAGCCGGTGCCGGTGCCTCCGGCGGCTCCCCCCGTCCCGTCCCGTCCCGCCGCGTGTGGCGGCTCGGGGGCCGGTTCCGTCCTGGTCCCGGCGCCGATCCCTCCCGGCGGCCGGCAGAGGAGGCTGTTGCTCCGCCAGAGCCGACCGGGAGCGGACGGGGCTCTGCCGGGCTCCGGCAGCGCCCCCCGTCCCCATCCCCGGGGGTGACCCAGCATGAGAAGAATGTGGAGCTGATGGAGCGGGTCCGGAGAAGGCCACGGAGATGCTCCGAGGGCTGGGACACCTCTTCTCTGGAGCCAGGCTGGGAGAGCTGCGAATGTTCAGCCTGGAGAAGGCTCCGTTATGGAGCCTAGGAGTTATGGCACCTTCCAGTGCCTAAAAAGGCCCCAAGGGAGCTGGAGAGGAACTTTGGACAAGGGCATGGAGTGACAGAACAAGGTGGAATGATTTCCCACTGACAGAGGACAGGGTTAGATTAGAGATTAGGAAGGAATTTTTCCCTGTGAGGGCAGTGAGGAACTGGAACAGGCTGTCCAGAGAAGCTGTGGCCATCTCATCCCAGGAAGTGTTCAAGGCCAAGTTGGATAGGGGTTGCAGCAACCTGGTCCAGTGGAAGGTGTCCCTGCCTACGTGCTCTCGGACTGCTTGGCCCCGAGCTGGCACTGTGGCTGCTGCTGGGTGCTGACATGAAAGTTCCTGTATGTGGGAGCCAGGGGGCTGGCACCTCATCCCCAGCACACTGTTCCTGGAGCTGGGGGAGCTGAGGGACATCAGGCAGGCCCAGGGTGAGCAAGGTGCCCAGTACAGGCAGGGTTCTGCCCACTGCAGCCCTGCTCAGCCCTGCCTTGAGCTGTCCCTCACCATCTGGGGGTTAAACAGCACTGGCTGCCTGAACACTTGCAGGGACTGCTGCTCAACAGCAGCTCTAATAGCCCCTATCCATAATGCAGTGAGGCCAAGACAGGATGCAAGGGTCTAGGCTGGGCTGGTGCTCATGGCTCTATGCCACGCATGGCACCCGGCTGGTGGCACGGCCGCGCGTGGCGCCCAGCTGGCGGTGTGGGAAGGCAGCCTCCCAAAATGGGGATTTTATTACAGCCATACATCACAGCAGTGCCTGATGCGGGCGGACGGCGGTGATTTTTCTTCATGGTTTACAGACAAATGAGGGGAAGGAAAATTGATGTGAACTTTGCTATAGCGAGAGGTCGGGCGCGGGCAGGGAGCTGGTTATGGATGAGCCAGGGACTGCTGGGGCTGCCTGTCCCTGGGGCCCCTCCTGGCCCCCTGCTCCAGGCTGGATGGATGGGAGCACTGGCAGAGACAGGGCTGGGAGCATCGTGTCCAGCATGGAGACCAGGCTGCTGCTCCAGGGGTTGGGAGAGCAGGGGCTGCCATCCCTGTGGAGGGATGCTCTGCTGCTCAGGGGAACCATGTGAGCAGAGTTATTAATTCCAGCGTAGTTTGGCCCTGCAGTGACAGGTGGGCTGCTGTCACTGGCTGCTGGTGAGACCTTGGCTGCTCTTACCACAATTAAAGTTGCCTCCAAACATCACAGTCCTGCCCAGTGTAAGATAACAGCTAATACCCTCCAATAGCAGTTATCAGCTTCTCCATATGCTCCATAAATATTAATACAATTCCAATTAGTTCCTTTAAATACACTGCCTATATAAAATGTTTCCAGGACAATAAATCAGGAGCAGGTTGTCCACTCACCCTGCTCATGCCCATTGCACAGGGACTGATAAACCTCATGGTTTATCATTAACCCCTCCCCTTAGATCCTGGGAGAAGAGGGGCCCAGGTGCAGTGTGTGAGCAGGGAACACCCTGTAACCCTCAGCAGCAGTAATTCTTTGATGTATTTCCCCAGGTGCACCTGGTTTGCATTCCCAGTGATTTGCTCAATACCAGGACTGCCCATGTCTCATCCTGGCAGACAGTGGCTCTGGACTGATGGCTGTGTGTTGGTGTGCTCCTCTGGAAGATCTGTCCCAGCTGCAGCAGTGCCACGTGTCCCCTGGCCCAAGGCAGTCCCTGACCCACGAGGCAGGAAGGTGCCTGGGGGGCTGTTGTTCTGTGCAGACCCTGGCCTTCACCCCCACCTCTGATTCTTCCTTCTCCTGGGAGGTGACAGAGGTGACCATCCTGCTCAGAGCTCTCCTGTGAGCTGGAGGAGACGGGATCCCCTCAAAGGTGCTGTGTGTGGGGGTGAGTGTGCACACAGGGTGACATTGCTCACAGGGGTGCAAGGGGCACAGAGTGCTGGCTGGGGCACAGGCATTATGTCTGAGGGGAGCATGGCATTCGTCCTTCCAGCACTCTGGCTTTGGCAGTACCGGAAAAGAACAAATACCAAACTCATTTGCTTGAGGAGGAATTAATATGGTGTGAAGCCTGTAGTGGATGATTTAGGAAGTGAATTTAAAATCTCAACACAAATAGATTTTTTTATAAGGTCAGAGGAAAGATTAAACGCTACAGACAAGCACAGCACTTGCCATTTCCAGCATCACTTTCACCATAAATATTTTGGGCTGGCGCTGTCCCTGCGCTGTCCACGTGGGTCTGAGGCTGCTCATCACGGCAGTGCTGGGTGAGCGGGGATGTCCCCATGGAGGCCAGGATCCCTCACCATCCCCTTCCTTACCAGGCTGCTGCCAGCACATGGAAGCAGCCAGTGATGCTCCATGGTGAGAGAAAGGGGAGATGGTGTGTGTGGCCATGCTGCTGGTGGTACTGGAGAAACCAGCTGTAACTGCTCCAGCTTGGGCAGGATCTGTTCCCAGACCCCTCCGGTTTTCCTGCCAGTGGTGCAGGGGGAATCCAAACTGTGGTGCTCACCTGGCATGGTGTGTGCCCATTTCCAGTTCCCGGCTCCTCCTCCCGGTGCCTGGCAGCAACCAGGATTGATGGCAAGAGATTTGAAAGGCTCCAAATGTAGAGGTTGTAGCACTGAGCCACCCCCATCCATCACTGGCCATTCATTACCAAGTAACACCCTGCACGCTGGGCTGATTTCACACCTTATCTGAACCCAGCAGCTGTGCCCTAAATCCTGAGTGCTGAGACTGTCTGGAGGAATTCGGCTGCCTGTGCTTAAAATTAGTGTTAGCATCTATCATTTCCCTACACCAAATGGCTTTTGTGTCGGCACTTGGCAGCACTCATCTGTCACCGGGGCTCCAGGCTGCCCAGCACCATGCCCTCTCTGTCACTGTCACAGGACCCCTTGTTGGCAAAATGTCACCCAAAGAACAAGTGCAGCGGCTTGGCCTCTCCTTTCAGCTGGCCTGGTTGGCAGTGCCAGCAGTGAGGGTGTCCTTTGTCCCCTCAGCATGGCAGGCACCAGCTCTGCTCTCCCTGTCCCTCCAGCCCTGCCACAGCCAGGCATCTGGCACGGGCACAGCCTGACACATGTCCTCTGGCATGGTGGCTCGCTGCCACAGTGCCACGATGTCAGTACAGCCATGGGGCTGTGTGCCCGTGGCTGCAGTGCCCTCAGCCATTCCTGGTGAGGTGAGCTGCTCCTGCCAGGCTGGTGCTGCCGGAGCTGTCGGCATGATGAAAAGCCTCCCGCAGCAATGCAGATAACATACAAGCACAGGTCAGGCGAGGGCCCTGTAGCCCATCCATCAGGCGCAGCAGCTACAGGCGCTCCTGGTGCCACCATCTGATGCACGTTATCCGGCACAAATGTGTTTCTTCCCCCAAGGTTAAACGGATGAGTGAGGTTCAGGCGCTGACAGCTCCGCCTGCCCCGTGCCAGCGATAAACGAGCTGCAAGAACCAGAGGGAAAAAAAAGGTTTGTTTTCTGTCAAATGCTCCTTTTGATGGTGCTGGCACGGTGATGGCAGCAGTGCTAAGGTGAGCATGAGGATGGGACCTGCTTGTGGTATGGCTGCAGGGCAGGCAGCGATGGCACTGTCACAGCTGTGTTGGGTGATGGGCAAGAGCAAGGGCGTCGTGAGCAGGAGTACTGAGTGATGCTGGCAGCAGGCACTTAGTGTGCCCCCAGCGTGCTGTCAAGCCATGCCGGGACTGGCAGGGATTGGATGGGATGGTGGCGAGCCTGATCCTTCCCAGGGTGCCTGCCTGCCATGGATGCTGCCCCAGATAGACTGCCAGATGGGGATCCCCCACCCTTTGCAGGGTCCCTGCCAGGCTGCTGCTGCCCTGCTCAATGTCACACTCAGGGCCTGTCAACGTGAAAAAAGGTTTGCAGGCGATAAGCGATGGGGCTGCGGCCGCGCCGCGCCGCCCGAGCGTGATTTACTGCGGCGTCACTAACGGAGCGCAGATTTTTCTTAATCTAAATTGAAAACTACTCAAGTAGAAAAATAATTTCATTGCTTCATCCTGAAGGGGCGGGGGAGAGGGAGGGGAAGAGCTGTGCCCGGGCAGGCAGGGCCACAGCTGCCTGCACCCCCTGGGCCACCATTCCCCATGGCCTTGGGCAGCTCCTGCGCTGGGGACGTGCGGCAGCTGCTCCTGCTCAGGCAGAAAACCTGGGTTGTGTGGGGAGGGGGCAGCTGCCAGGACTTAGCTCTGGGGTGCCAGGGCACACCCAGTCCCTGCTGGGATGCAGCCCCCCAGTGCAGGTTGATGCTGGCACAGGTGGGGATGTGCAGCCTTACAGATAGATTGGTAATTTGGAGCACGAGTGAATTCTGGGAGCATTTGCTGAGCTGGATAATAACGTGCCCAGTGAGCTGCATCCCATGCATGCTGCCAAATTAAAGAAATTTTTTTCTCCTTTAATTTAAAAGTCACCGTTGGGAAATCTCCACTGGCCACAGAAGTGATTTCCCCTAGGCTGCCTTTCTGGAGAAATCTTTAATTTTGATTGTCACACTTTGTGGAGTTTATCTCAGGGAAGCAGAGCCATAAATAAGGTGCTGCTTCAGCACCCAGCCTCCAACTGTACCAGGACAGTGAATGGCATTGCCACAGGTGGGGAGCAGGGACAGCCTGACCACAGGCACCCTCTCCCCTTGCACCTTCCTCTTCCCTCCCCCCTCCAGCCCCATCTACCCTCAGCACACTGCCTGACTTCTCACAGCCTGATTTCACAGGTCAGCAACCTTTAATTACCCGGGCCTGTCCCCACCCCTCCCACCAAATGATTCACCGGTTCATGAAAATCTCATTAACCGTGAGACCACAGCTGGGTTCCTGTGCTGGCACTGGAGCCCTCCGGCTCCTGCCGTGCTGTGGGCTCAGCCAGTGCTGTGCCCTGGCATCCAGCACCACGGGACCCCAGGACCAAGCATGCAGGGATCCTGGCCAGGAGTTGTGCCAGGCTTTCAGGGTGGGAAGGTGGCACTGGAGAGGGAGGGCACAGGCTGTGTTTTGCTCCATGCTTACACCTTCACAGCTCCAGCTCAGCTGGTCACGGTGCTGTGGGGCTGGAATGGGTGTCATGGTCAGACTGGGGAGGTGGCAGCTCCGAGGGCTTCCCTGGCACCTCCAGGGAACCAGCAGACAACCGTGATAAGG
This sequence comes from Camarhynchus parvulus, assembly GCF_901933205.1. Lineage (NCBI taxonomy): Eukaryota > Metazoa > Chordata > Aves > Passeriformes > Thraupidae > Camarhynchus > Camarhynchus parvulus. The sequence continues at coordinate 7,696,898 of NC_044590.1, read as the reverse complement.
GGGCTGTCCTCTCACTCCTGGGGCCTGGGGAGGGCATCTCCCAGCAGCTTTGGAGCAATTAAAAAGCAGAAAGGGATTCAGGCAGCTCCCTTTGGCACGGAGCCGGCACAGCAGTGCCGGGTGAGCTCAGGAAAGGTTACACCATTTGCATTTTACCCTTCAGTAATTCCAACACTTACGGGTGCAATTAAGCAGCAGCCTGGTGTTATGAAGCTATCAGGGCGGAGAGACCTGAATCCCAACGATCCTGCGTGCGTGCCTGTCCCAGACTGCTCCATCTGTCTGCGGTGACACTGCCGCGATGCCGGCGGCTCGCAGGGATGGGCTGTGATTCCATCTCATGCCCATTGTCCCCTTGCTGGTGGCTCAGCCCTGTCCAGGCATCCGGGTTTGATACTCTCGGAGGGTGAGCACGTGGAGGGGGGTGAGGTTGGGATGGTGGAGCAGGCCCAGGCTTGTGCCATGCTCGTCACTACAGCAAAGCATGTGATCTGATGGTGCCCTCCAAGGAACAGCCCCTGGCCTGCTTTGTTTAGTGTGTGACCCCCTGATGGGGCAGAGCTGGATGGACTGAGATGTCTGTCCCAGTGCCAGTGGCACATCTCTGGAGGGTCCTCAATGTTTGCTGGCCCCTACCCTCTGTGGGAGGACAGGGGCCATTCTCCTTCCCTACTTCAGTGGGACAGCAGGCTGGGAGAACTGCTGCCTTCCCCTTTAAGCATCATCCCAGCTTAATTCAATGGTTTTGAGTCCCGGCTCATGATTTCTGCAGCAATTTGGGCTGAGATTTCTCTCTTTCCCTCCATTATCCACTCTGATTAACTCAGCTGGCCCTGTCAGCTCCCATTCCGGCGCGGGGAGCCCTGTGAGAGCCTGTTAAAATGCATGAGCCTGTGGCAGTCGCTCCACTGCCCAGCCAGGCTGAACCAAGGCAAGGGGCTGCAGGCAGCAGGGCTGTGGTGGGGAGCTGGGGACTGTGGGGGTCCAGGGACAGGGTGCAGGTGCTGTGGGGGTGCCAGTGTCCCCCTCTGTCAGCATGGGGGTGTCCTGGCCAGAGCTGAGCCGGGGGGGACCCTGTGAGGTGCAGGACCCAGTCACCCCCACATGCCAGGCTGTTGGGTGGCTGAATCTTCCCCCATGCAAAGGCTCATTTCCCATTCCAGTTCTGACTTGTTCCCTTTTTCTCATTTTAATAAAGACGAAAGCATCCGGAAACGCGGCTGCACCCGCCAAAGAGCGAGATCTGACATAATTAAAAAGTGGCTTCAATCAGGCTGTTTTCCTAATGGTTTGTCATATCAGCCCGCACGGCCCTGCACCCCCGGTGCTCCCAACCCCCTGAGGCATCATTTACATTTCTTAATAACCCCTCATTAATATTCATGACGTGGGGAGGGTAATAACGGCTGAGTGCACACCACTAATTCAATTTCAGCGAGCCTCAGTGTGTTTAGTTAATCACTGGGGGACCTGGGTTACTCAGTACAATTATTTATTCGGAATTAGATCTCGAGGCATCTGGGTTGAAACCTGAACTCGGAATAAAATTAAAGCAGGATTCTCCTCCTCTCCTCCTCCCACCCCAGCTCCCATCCATGGTTCTGAGCAATCCCCTGCAGCCCTGCTTTGCTGGGATGAGGATCTGCTGTTTCCATGCTGAGACCATTGCATAAGCCCCATCTGCAGCTGCTGCTGGGTCCTGGCTCCTCTGTGCCCATCCAGGGAAAAGTGTCAGGAAAGGCCTGGGGACATGGTCAGCCCTGAGGGTGGTACCCCATGCCCTGTGGAAGGTGGGTGCCTGGGAAGAGGAAGCCAGGAGTCCTTGTTCTCATGACCAAGCCAAGTCCCAGGGTTTGCTCCAGCCTATCCAGAGCCTTCAGGCCTTGCCCAGCTTTGCTGCATGTTCCACCTGGGAGAGCCTGGTGCCAGCCCTGTGCAGCACCCACCCCCAGGGGAAGCTGCTCATCTCCATCCTTCATTTATTTCCTTGAGAGCTTTTTTAATACTTTGATTTTGCTCCTGGTTTCGCTTTTTAATTCAGTATTTTGTCCCTGTGCTCCAGCTCACCTTATTGGATAAAAATTCTGTTATTGCATCCTGCCCTCTAGGACTGGATGAGAATTTGGCTTCCCAGGCAGCAATGCGGTACCTGGGTTCTTCAAATTCCTGCTTTTGTTTTTTGTGTGTGTTGCCCCTGGCCTTTGAGTCCTGTCAGGGAGGTGAATTGAACATTTTCTATCCCTTTCTTTAACAAGAAGCTCGAGGCGAAGGTGCTGGCCTTGCTCGCTGTGCTCAGGTTGGGGCTTTTCTTGTCACTGGTGGTTTTTGCCTTCTCCTAGCTTCTCCCAGAGCTGTTCTACTCACTGGGAATGAGGTGGAGGGGAAGCCTCGGGGCAGGAGCAGCTCATCATATTCTGTGTGTCTGTGGGTGGTCAGTTCTTATCCCCACTTGTGCTTATCCCCGGGTGGGGGTCAGGCTTCCCAGTAGCTGAATCCCGTTCCCAGTATGTGCCAGTACCCCGCCAGTGCCTCCAAATGGGGAGGTTTCACAGCTGGGGAACGATCTGAAGACTCAATACCCCACAGCCAGATGAGCTAATAATTATGTTCTATTTATCTCATCTTTAACATGCAGATTTGTTGAGTTAATTTTGCCATGACCGATCTCCTATATTTTCTTGAAACAATGGGGGGATGCGAGGGACTCCTTCAAAAACATTATATATTTTTTTAATTTTCTGAGATTTCTCAAACCAGACTCCTGCTGAGATAACTGCGTAATAGCTGTGATCATTATGAAAAATTATTTTAGCTCAAAACTGTTTTTTAAAGCACAGCTGAAATAAATTCAGTACGATTTTGGCCGAGTTGACTCTCTCCTAATTATTCTTATTTGTTAAATTGAGAAATGCCTCAGTCTGTCTGGGCTTCTGCATCTTGTGGAATTACAGAGCGATTTGTCACGACCTCAGCAAGCAGAGGAGCCGTCACGCCGCCGCGCTCAGGGCCCGGTTATTGGCGTGTTTTCAAGGTGACAGCGGTTAATGACGCCGGGTATAAATAGAAGTGTGTTGTCAATAACCGCTGGCAGCGCCTTGGCAAGGTTATGGAAAACGTGGCCCGTAAAACGCTGATTCCCGCTGGCCCGGGGGCAGCGCTCGGGGGGCTCTGCCGGGTGTCGCTCCCCCCCGGGGCACAGCGGGGACGGGCCCGCCGTGGCACCGGCTGCTCGGGGCAGGGCAGGGCCTCCTGTCACCGGGAGTACATCGGGGTCTCCTGCTCTCCCTGCCCTGTGCCATGTGGCACCGGGGGACAGGCGGGAGGCCCCGAGCCCAGCCCCGGGACCCGTGAGGGGCGGGGGTGGCCCCGGTGCCCCGCTCCGCCCGCTCCCGTTCGCGACAGCCCCGCGCTGCTTTACGGCAGTGTGGCGCCTCCCGCCTCTCCCTTTCCGGCACGCCCCCCTCGCCTCGCTTTCCGGCAGTGTGGCGCCCCGTCACCCGGCCTGCGCTGCCTGCCTTACGGCAGGTGTCGCGCGGCCCCGGTGGTTTGCGACAGGTTCCCGGTGGCGGGGCCCGGTGGGTGCGATGGACGTGGGGGAGCTGCTCAGCTACCAGGTGAGCTGGGGAGGTTGGGCCGCGCTGGGGGTGTCGCGGTCCCCTGCGCTCCGGCCGCCAGCGCGGAGGTGACCTCGTCCGTGGCCCCGCTGCGGCGGTAGCGATGCTGCTCCAGCTCCGGTGCGGCCGAGGGCCTGGGGCGGCCGCCGTGCGGGTCCTCACCGGCCGCACTCGCACGGGGGCTGGTTAAAGTGCCGCTAAATTTTGGGGGTCTCTCCCCTTCTTTGGAGCGGCGGTGCCCGGTAGGAGCCGATTACCGGGGGCTCCGCGGCTTTGCCGGTGTCGCTTCGGCCACAGATGGGCAGATTGTGCCCGCCTGTGCTGGAGAGAAACCTGAGCTCCTTCCGTGGCTGTTCTAGCTTGTCTATTTCTCCTGTTTTATGCCAAAACGCCTTTAATTTCATTTTTATCAAAATATGTTTTAAAAAGTTTTCCTTATGAAAGTTTGCCTTTACTCGGAGCGTGTGCTTCCCTTGCCCTGCGGTCACTGATGGCTCATTGTGTGCGGGTATCGAGTGGTTTATTATTTATTGAGTGGTTTATTGTCCAGGAGCAAATTTCAGGTGTTCCTGTGAAACAGGGCATGAGGGCATGAACTGCAGGAACATTTTGACACCTTGGCTGGGATAACGCCGGGCTTTGCTCCAGTTCCCACCCGGCTGCAGCCGTGGGGTTTCCCTGGGTGAGGAAAACATCCCGAGGCGTTTTCAGCCGTGTAGGTGTGGCCAGGTCTGCTCCGAGCTGAGAGCAGACAATTCCTGGTGGAACTCGGTGTCCTCCTGGTGTGCCTCATTCCGTGGGGCACAGAGGTGAAGGGAATGTGTTGCTGTTCACTCCATGTTTGTGCTTTGGGAATGTGGTGTTTGGAGACGCTCAGGGGAAAAGGGGAAGTTGCTGTTGGGTTTGAGAAGTTTCTCAGCAGCTTTCCCAATGCTATTGAAGTTTCTGGGGCAGTCTGTCTTTGAGAGCTGCACTGGATTCTTCCTTGATAATCTCCAGGATGTTTCCCTCTGTGGATTGCTCTGTCTCAAACATCCCTCCACATCCTGCTGCATCCAACAGCACAGCCCTGCTGGTCTTAGATCCACTCCACCTCTGTATTTCTCTATCTTTTTCAAATGTGATTTTTCAACATCAAATTAGAATTCTCATTTCTTACGTTCCTATGATTCTTTGGCCTTCTCCACCCCATCTGGGACTTAGCAATGTCATCCCTTACATGTCTGGGATGCAGGTTAAGGCACAGAGAGGTAAACCTGAATGAACTTTGTCATTTTTTAAGCAAGTTCCAGTTTGGGGTTTTGTTAGTTGGCTTTTCTCTTGCTCTCAGAATGTGAACTCCCTAGGATTCCCTCCGCTCTGGTGGGAAGTGTCCATCGACTTTGCTTTGCTCACTTGGATTTTGTGCAGCTTTCCCTTGGATGAGCTTTCAGCACGGGCAGGGGGTGATTGCTTGTGACAGTGGGGGCTCTATTCTCTCAAGGTAAAGAAGTGCTGCTTAGCTGCAGGGTATCTAAATTTTAATTCCATTTCTTGCTGCTAAAATTGTTCTTAGCTGTGGGGAAAAGCATTCCACAGCTTTCAGCCAACTGCTGAAATAGTTCCTGAGGGATTTGTCCTGGCTCTGTGCTCTCCTGGGCTCTCAGCTGAATGCAGGTGGTTCTTGTGTCACTGGCTGGGGTGATGCTTTAGGGAGCATTAGAAGTCAGTGGTGCTGAGTTCAGACCTCCAGAACTGGGTACAATGGTGGGTACAGGTAAAAAAAGTGGAGGAGCAGAAGGCAGGAAAATAGCTCTGGTTCTGAGAAAATGAGATTCCCTTCTGTGAGGGCATTTCCTGCTGAGAGGTGAGGAAAAATAGTTGGAAGCAGTAGATTTCACTTCCTCCCATCCTATGGGTCAGGCTCTGCTTTTGGGGAGGGTGGCTTGAAGAGGATGGCCAGGGGAGGGTGGCTTGGCAGCTCCCCCAGCAGCTCCTGGCCCACTCAGCCCTGGATTTGGGAGCTTCCCTGCTCTGGGCTGGGCTGTGGGCTGGCTCAAGGTCTCCTTGGCTGTCCTCATCGCAGGGATGGTACCGGCTGTCGGGGAGGTGGTGTGATGCCTCAGCTCTCTGATTTTAATCTCTTGCTGCAAATGAGTTGGTCTTCTCAACCTCCCTCAGCACAACCCAAAATAATTGCTTTCCTCTTACACTGTTTTGAATTTTCTCCTCTAAATGTGTAATCTGTGCCCTTGCTTCGGCAAGAAGATGTTCTCCCTCAGAGCCAAACTTGGCGTGGAAGAGACTGCAGGCACCGTGCCACCAATTCAGCACCAAGTGTCTGCCAGAATGGGAAAAGAAACCTCTTGCAACAAAAAATACAATTAAACAGCACCTGGCCGTTTATCCAAAGCTCAGGAATCCATAAACTTTACGTGTTGCTGCAAAACAGTTGCAGATGGTCTAAAGTGATGATTAAATATTGCTGCTGTTTGCCCAGATCCTCCGTGTTTGGTCTCTGATTACAGAGGGTAATTAAGAGGACAAAGCCAACTCCAGGGCTATTCAGTCTTCTTTCAGTTGTCCTGGGAGGAAATAAGGGAGGTTATTTGAATTCTCATTAACGGCAGATTTCATCAGTGTGAGTGATCATTGCAAAGCCCTGATTGTAAGATAGAGTAGCGGAGGAAGCAGTAACTGTGGGGTGAGATCTGCCTTCAGCACCCTGGGTGATCTCCCCAGGGTCTGTCGGGGTTCAGTGCAGTGTGTACCGAGATGGATCTCTGTGTATCATCATTTCTGCTGCTGGTACAGATAATTTGCTGTCAATTTGCAATGTAATGGATGCATCTGATGGTAGGGGCAGCTCAGCTGAGCTGGTTGTTGGCTACTCACAGCATTATTACCCCAGTAGCTCCTCTGCTGCCAGCAGTTAAAACAAGGAGCTGACATTGGCTCAGCTGTCTGCCTCATCCCTTGGTTCTGCTCCTGGGAGTAAGCCCCATGCTGCCAGAGCTGTGCTCTCACAGGGTGACAAGTGAATCTCTAGTTTACTTCCCAATGTATTGTCTTTGACCACCAAACCAGGGGATGTCAAGAAAGATCCCTGTCCTGCACCTCCCTGATGTGTTCCTTGGGTGGTTCAGAGCCTTGCAAGGGAGGCTGGAGGGCACAGGGGTGCATTCCCTCTGAAATTAATAATCTGTATTCGTGTGGGTACACTGTGCACCTGTCATTGCATTTGCCTCAGACTGTGTGATTTTGGAGCTCTTGGGTCTCTGAGATTTCTGATTTTCCTGGGGTACCAGTTCTTCCAGTTTTTAGCACTCAGATCCTGCGCCATTTAGAAGGGCTGTGTGTCATGCCTCAGGAAGAAAAAGCATGGGAAAGTGAGATTGATCATAGCCTGGTTTATGACAAACATTGGAAACAAAATTAGGAAGTCATTGAAGATTCCTCTGGAGATTAGGATCCCAAACTGACAGCTGCTGTGCTGCTTTCTGAGTGGCTCTTCGGAGCGGGCTGGGATCTGGGCACAGAAGCTGCATCATTTATGAAGATTCATTTCAGATTTCATTAACGAAAATTCCTGAGCTTCACAGTAATGACGTCACTTACAAAACAGATACCTTAGTAATATGAAACTCCTGAGTATTTCCTGAGTAATATGAAACTACTGAGACCTCTCTAAACCTTCCTTATGTTTGGCAAAGGCTGAAGCAATCAGGATTCTGAGAAATGTGTGTTCAGATTTTGTGGTGTACTTAACCCTGATATTAATGTGCAATCACTGCTTGGAGGGAACCCAGAGGCGCTGGCAGATTATTGTGCTTTGATTTAGGACGTTGTTTCCCTGTTCCTCATGTGACATGTGGCTGATGCTGCTCCTGCTGCCCACACTGAGGTCAGGCTTGGCCTTACCACCCCAGGACCTGTGTCAGGTGTGTCTGGGGAAAGTCTGTACCAAAGGCTGGGCCCCAGGGAGTGTCTGTCAGCTAACAGACACAACCAGTACAGGAGGACTACAAGAGAAAGGGAAAGATAATCCTCCCGTTCCCAATTACCAGCTTCTGTTTACTTTATCATATTTTATAAACAGTAGCTTTTTTTTAAACCCTTTTGTATTCATTGGTTTTTGTGTGGTGCTATCAGTGTTAGATTTAAATGAAAAGGCCTGCTGAATAAATTACTGTGAATGCCCTGCATTCATCAGGAACAGAATTAAGCTTAGCTAACATAACAATTGAAAAATGCTTTTCTTGTGTATTTTCAAATGAATTCTAACTTCTTGCCAGATTCACCTTAGCACAGCTAAGTAAAAAACCCCACATTTTGTTTATCAAATGATTAGCTTTCTCTTTTCTACCAGAAAGGCACAACTTGTGCAGATGTCTGTGAAGCTGTGGAATTGGTTAAATAAATGTGTTTGGACACAATCTGTGTGTTTGTTGAGCGAAATGCACCAGGCTTGGTGCGGCAACCTATGAGCTTAATTCTTGCTAGTTGGTAAGTCCTTTGCAAAACACAAATGCAAACCCAAGATGAAAATCAATGAACAGAAAGTAATGCCTGCCTTAAATCAGTTGCTCATGACTGTGCATCTCTTGTGGAATGAGCAGGACCCAGGTGTTCCACTCAGGCCTTGGTTTCTTGGCTTTAATAAGTGCTGGTTGGGAACAGCAATGTTCTTAGCGAGGTTTTTGCATAACATCAATAAGGAGAGGCAAAGCCTTAATGCCTGCTTAATAGCGTTTGCCCGAATTCAATTACTGCCTATTGCCAGGCTCTGGCAGCGTTAATGATCACACACGGGGCACTTCCCTGATTTATCATAATGATTCTGCTCCGTGGTACAGAGCCTCCCCCAGCAATGCATAAATACAAAAAAGGGCAAAATAATTGAGATGGAAGCAAGGGTGTAAATTCTGATCTTGAGAATTGTGTACTCAGAGGAAATGGGGATGGTTTTGTGATGGAGTTTTAGTTTAGGTTTTGTTCTGGGATGCAGTCCCTTCCTATGGCACATGACTTTGCATCTGATAGACCCCCAGGTCCCTCAGCCTCTCATTACACCTCAGGCTCGCCAGGGGCTTTGGTCCTTTTTAATGTTTAGAAATAAGAGTGAGGATTGAGATTCCAATTCCAAATCAGGAGCATCCATGACAAATCTTGTTGAGATTTAGATGTAAATTTTGGGATTTATGTCACTAATTACTGTATTTGTGTTTATGACATTAATCTGTCAAAGATGGTATAGGATGGTATTACCAAGGAGTGAATGGAAGGACATAGGAAGGGCAGGGCCCCTTGTGATATCAAGGACATTGAGTAAGGAGTATGGATTTAATTTTTTTCCTTGGATGATGTCATTTAGAAGAGCACCTTTTCCTTATTCTTTTTATGGGTTTGCTGGTTGCTCAGGGAGTGTTTGAATTATTAGTTGTTGTCAATGACACATTTGTTTCCAAATGGATCTATGTGAAATTATATTTTAATGTACCTAGAAGATAAGTAATAGGAATCTGTTTAAAAAAAACCCCAATCCACAAAACCCTCCAAGCAAATAAATTTTTCATTTCACAGAATCTCTGGGTATGCTTCCACGTCATGGCTATTGAATTATGAGCTGAGTAACTGCTTTAAAAGTGCATGGAGGCACTTTAGAAGGGTTTTAAGTCAGGAATGTACCATCTGTAATGGAAATGGCAGAGAAGATATAGAGAGAAAGGAGACAGATAACAGAGCTTGAACAGGTTTGCCTGGGAGCGAGCAGATACAGCTCTGATTTGTGCTAATCTGTTGTCTGGGAAACTTGATTCTGCGTCTTCCCTAAAGTGGTGACAGGGTGGTAACCCTGAAAACAAGGTGATCCCAGCCAGGCTGCTTTCTGGCCTGCTTCTTAACTATAATTAACTCCTCATGTGCTTTTTTGGGGCTGGCTGGGGGAGCTTTATTTTTTTTACATCTCCTGAAAGCAGCATTTCCTCCGGAGCAGATGATTTACCAGCTTGTCATTGGGCTGTGCCACTGGTGCAGTGTGTGGCAGAACTGGAACCACAGCTGGATTCCCTTAGGAGTCTGAAAGGTTTATTACCCTCTGCAGCCCAAAAGTTTCCAACCTGCCAGGGAGCTGGAAATTCCCATCTTGATGCTCACACTAGTGCCAGACCTGGCAGGAGAATGACACTGTCACATATTTCATCTGCACCTTTCTTTGGATCAAACATGAGAAGGAATCTCAGTCTCACATAAAAACAGGGCCTGTGTTCATGGAAGCCTGGTGTGACTTTTGCCATTTTAGACAAAGGGTCCCACAGAGCAGAAGAGTAGGGGCTGCCTGCCAGATGGTGTTTTATAAATTAGGATGGGCATGTGTTAGACCTAATGAGGTTACAAAATCACCTACCAGGTGACTTGAGCAGTGGTGTAAAGTAAAAATAATTTTGTTATTATTTTATTATTCTTGATATGTACTCTCCTTTTAAATAGTAAAGAATTAAGCTTTGTTTTGCTGTAGTTATAGAGCATAGAGTACTCCTGTTCCAGCTTGGTTGTCCTTCAAAAATGTGAGAGACCAAATTTAATGTCCTTGTAGCTTTTGAGGGGAAAATTTTTTCTTCTGTTGCAAATGCTTTTATCCCTTTCTGCCTGAATGAAAACATCGGATTAGGATTAATGGACTTCTTCTTGTCCTTGGCAAATTACCTTTAATTTTGACAATCAACTAGAAATAGTGGAATAAAATAATAGGAATAGTGGAATAAAATAAAAAATAATTGTTCCAAGCAAACCAGGATGGTTTGGGCACTGTTTAATCCAGTGCCAAGCCCCTGCAGAGCTGCAGCAAGCAGCAGTCCTCCTTGTCCTACCTGCTCTGACTTGGGCTGATTCTGCTTTTACTTGTCAGCAAACTTCAGACAGAAGGATGGGGGTGAAATGGGAGGCACACAGGAATTCAATATAGTCTTGTGTACATTGTGGGTAAAAAATTATCATTCCCTGCTGTCTGCTGAGCGTATCAGTCTGCTGGCTGTGAAATGTGGGGTTGTCTGAGCTGAGTCAGCAGACTGGGGTTCCTTGATGGGCAGCTGAGCCCCACTGAGCAGGGCTGCTCGGCCACTCCTTGTCTGTGCACTCCTTGTCCTTGCTGTCTATGAAGATATTTTCCCGTGAATTGTGTTCATAGATCAACGAAGGTAGGATGTTGACACAGCTCTTGGCAGAGGCATTTATCTACTCATGTGATGTTCCACTTCACTAAATTAATTTCCTTTCCAGTTTTCAGAGTTGTTAAGTGTTGTGTAAGCAAATCTTTTAAACTTGTAAGAATTTCCTCAGTATGGTTTGTAATATTGGTATTTTGGTTTGCAAGGGTCACTAAACACTTATATTCATTCACCTTTTATTTCTGTGACTTCAGCCTAACAGAGGGACAAAAAGACCCCGTGATGAAGAGGAAGAGGAAATCAAAGCACGTCGGAAACAAGCCAGTGCCCGAGAGCATGGCCGTCATAGGGAAGAGGAGTCTGCTGCCCTGGAAGAAACTGATGATGAGAAGAAGAAACTCCTTCAGATAATAGAGAGGGATGGAGAAGAGGAAGATGAGGAAGTAAGTCCTCTGGGAAAGGAGAGGCAGTGGAAATAACCAAACACCAAACCCCTTCTCTGTGATTCCCATTTCTTGCCGTGTAGGTGGTGAGGCTTAACGTGATTTTTCTGTGCTCGTACAGCTTCAGTTTGTGGGTTTGCTTTCCTGCCCTGTGAAGTGTTCATTAATTTCAAATTTCTCAAATATATCAGCTGAAGATTTAAAGTGGGGACAAAAGGGAGAAGGCTTTCAAGTATCTGTTTGGTCTGAGAATACCCAGATCACCTTCTGAAGTATATTTTTAGGAAACAGTTTCTGTGTTCTAACCAATTTCCTGACTGTTGTTCTCATCAGTACCCCCAACCATGCAGCTTCTCCCCCTCTTTGTAGCTCTGCAGCAGCAGCAGCAAATAAACAAACATTCTTCTGCACAAGAAAGGTCTTGGGTCAGAGGAGGGGGGTGGCAGCTGTCAAGGGTAAATGATTTCAAGCCTTGGAGACAGAAATCCAATGCTGCATTGGCCTTTCTGCCAAGGGCCAGGGAAAAGATCACTTTATAAATGTGACACATGGATTGGTATAAATCTAGAAGATATTTGCTTCCTGCTGCCTGTGTCCTGTTTGATAAAAAAACAAGTGATATTCACCACTTCAGAATTGTGTAGCTTTGTAAAATATCATTGTCCTTTGTATACAGCATTGCCAGCATCTGTCTTTAAGAATCTCCCTCTTTTTTTTATGTTGAGCTATTGCCATGACAGTTGTTGCTGATAGCAGAGAAAGATAATGCAGGATTTCTGTAGCATTTCAGCTCCAGGGAGGATGGATCGAGAGAAGAGTCCTCCTGACTGGCTGGAGTCTTGTGGATTCCTGCAGTGTGCCAGTCCCTCATCTCTGTCAAGTGGAGTCCTCCCAGCCAGACATTTTAAGGGCTGAAAGTCCAGGCTTTAGAACTCAAATCTCTTGTTTATTACTTTGGACTGCAGTTAATATAAGTGCTATTAAAATGTGCTTTGTCCCAGTAAATTTGATGTGAGGAAGCTAATCTGTAGGACACTGCAATACTGAATGCAAATTCAATACAAGATATAAGCAGATCCTAATGGAGATATAATAGTGATATGTGTTAGAGGAAGCAAAGAATCAAAGGGAACAGAAGGAAGCAGTGTCAGCATGTGTGGGTTGAAATCCCAATGTTCTTTGGGCACTGTAGTATTGATTGGCTGAATGGGGTGGTGACATGAGTGGGATGGCAATGAGACAGATTGGGCAAAGGAACGGAGGCAATGCAATCATAACTGAAGGCTGAGGGCTGGTGTTGTTATTGTAATGGAGTTTGCTGAAGAAATGGAGGTTCTCTGTCTCATGTCAGTTTGCTGCTTAGAGTCACTGACCAAAGAATCTGCAATACCAGCAGCAGCTCTTGATTTAATCCTGCGGGGCACTTGGCTAAAGATGGGAGGGTGTCTGGTTTGGTTTTTGTTTTGAGAGTTTCTCTTAAATAGTGGTTGTAACACAGTCAGAGGAGAGGGAAGAGGTTACACAGGGAAATCTATACCATCAATTTTTTAATAAAAGAAGTACATTAAAGTCATAAACTAAGGAAAATGTTTGTAGGTGTCAGGGAGGCAGCCGAGGTTGTATTGCTGCTGTACAGTAAATATACAACTCCAGCTGAGAAACACCTTAGGAGCATTTACAAAATAAAGAGAAAATGCTAGAGTAGAATATTGATTTATTTCTTTCTTTAGGAAAAGGCTTTAAGATAACAGTGAAAGCTTATCCAAGTGAAGAAAATGCGGAAGAACATAAATTCAGGGCAGTTAAATGTAGACTTCAAAAAAACAATAGCATAACAAGGGACTTCTGCAGAGAAGCTCTCCATGGGCACAGGCTGTGAGTGCAGGTTTGATCTGTGTCAGAAGCAAAAAAGCCTCAATATGAACTGATGGTGCCAGGTTATAACAGGTGTGAAAGAGCAGCTGGAGATCTGAGCTGGAGTGGGTGGTGATGGCCTGTGAGGTGTTTGGCAGCTCTCTGCAGGGAGATTCCAGAGCTGGCTGGAATTCCCAGGGCCCTGGGCCTGGCTGCAGTCCCACCACATTGCTGATGTTTCTCCAGCCATTTAAAGCTCATTTTTCTGCCTTTTCTGATTTGGTCAGGAGGAACCTTTGGATGAAAGTTCAGTGAAGAAGATGATTCTCACCTTTGAGAAGAGATCCTACAAAAACCAGGAGCTGCGGATCAAGTTTCCTGATAATCCAGAGAAGTAAGACTGTGCTTAACTTTTCTCCCTTTGATTTTAGGTGTAAGTCTAAATCAATTGCTGGAATATAGAGATGTTTTCAGTTACATAAAGCTTATGTAACAGCAGATACTGCCTTGTAAATATTCTTCTAAATATTATTTGAAACTGGCTTTGTTAATTAAAAATGACTTTGTTGAGACTCTGGTGTGACCAGTATATGGCTGGCAGCACAAAAACCATCATCAGCAATAATTAAAGATTTCATTCCATCATTTGATGTGAAGGTGTGTGCTTGCATACCAGCCAGAGGTCTGTGTGGGGAGGAAATTATTTCATGTTACCCATTGCTGTGGTGAGCAGAACAGCTGGATGGGCTCTGAGAGCCAGATGTGTATTTGTGTTCTTGAAGCCTCTTCCTCCCTTCAAGGTGTTCTGTTATTCACATTAAAGGGATTTCTTCCTACAGTTCAATGCCATTATTTTTTGTCCAGTTTGCTGTCCTTTGCCTTACCCAGATTATATTTATGGACTTCAGACTCATACAACCCACATACTAATATGTGCTAGCTAGGGAAAGTGCAGCGCTCTGCAGAATTTATTTTAAAAGCAAGTTTGCTTGTGTGTGACTGCAGCATCTTGATTTTAATTTCTTCTTGAAATTCTAGAACTGATTTACAAAATTGGAACAAATCTGCTTGTTTACTCAATGTAAATTACACAGTAGAAATGTTTATTCTGCTGCAGGATTAAACTTCAAGGGGCAGGTGTAGGACAGGGAAGATAGAAATGCTGGTGCCATGTGCACCTGGGGTGACAAGTCCTATGTGGTGGCTCCTGGAAGGTAGTGGTCTCTTCTTGCCTTTTTGTTACCTTTTTTTGTCTTGCCTCAGGTTTATGGAGTCAGAACTGGATTTAAATGACATCATTCAGGAAATGCACGTGATCGCGACAATGCCTGGCCTGTATCACCTGCTGGTGGAGCTGAACGCTGTGCAGTCTCTGCTTGGGCTGCTGGGACATGACAACACAGATATCCTTCAGTTGTTAAAGCAGCTCTCATGGGAGAGGCTTTCTACAGACTTTTCTGTAATCTCTCATATCCTCTTTCCTAGGCTCCTGTAGATGTTTTTCTCCTCTTCCCACCACACTGAATTTATGTGTTGGTTTTTCATTTTTTTCCCAGTGAAAGCCCTCTTTGTTCAAGTAATATTGATTCTGAATTTTTTTCAGTGCTGTTATTCTCCTTTCTTGTTTTATGACCCTTTCATCTAGTTTTGACTGGCAGTGTTAAGAGTGTGAGCAGATGAGCAGCACAGGAGAAGTGAAGGCCTGGGCTTAGCAGCAATAATCTCAGACTGTGCAAACTTTGGAATAGCCCCAATGAAAATTAAACTGTTTTACCCCTTCTTGCTGAGAGCTGAGCTGTCAGGCTGTCAGCTGTTTGTCATGGACTAGCTCACCACATGCTTCACCTTAGTTTGTAAATGTGCCCTCTTCATGTGCCCATACCTTTAGTTTGGTGTGCACAGAGCTCAAGGCTGTGGGTGGCCCCTCTGGTTAAGTACATATCCAGAGACAATTCCAATTCCATGCTCAGTGAGGTCCAGTGTCACTGACCCTGATCCCTCTGTGCACCTGGCTCTTGTACCTCTGGAACTCTGAGGGCATCTGAGAGAGAGCTTCCCATTTATGTAGTGTTGATCAAAACCAGTGCCATTTTTGAGTATCCTGGTGCCTTGATGCTTAGCTGTCAACTGGGAGCTGGCACTATGCCCAGCTTACCACTGTGCAGTCTGTAAAAGCAGACCTCAGACTGCTTTGCTTGTAAAATATTCTACAGCAGATTAAGCTGAAAAATTGTTACATGACTTGGGAGATTGCATGTCTGTGTCCTGAAAATATCTGTGGGTGGAGGGAGCAGTGAAGCCCTGTGGAAAGGGCACTGCATGTCAACTTGAGACTCAGGCAGTCCTTTTACCATTTTTATTGATCCATCGCCTTAGGAAGGTAATTTATTCTTTGCTTCTTTATGTGTAAAGCAGGAGATAACACTTACCAGCTTTCCTGAGGTGTTTTGGAATATACAATGTGAAAAGGCCTGTTAGTGCTGCATGTTGTGGTCTGATGCACAGATCTTGGTTTTCTTTTTTAGCACTTTTCTTTATAGCACCATCTATTGAGAATTCATAATTCATTCTTTCTAAGTGGGTGCAGTGATCAGAAGCTAAAACCAAAACATAAATATTTTATTGCATGCCAGTTTATATTAGTGAGCACTGTGTTTGGGTATTTTGACTTGCATCAGGTGGAACCTTGATGTGCTGAATGCTGGTCCCTGCAAAACAGTAAACCCCACAGCTTCCCTTATCCAAGATCTGCAAGGAAATGGCTCTCAAATAACTGTTAACAATTTATGTTGTACAGGGGGAAGCTCCTCCCATGCAAATCCAATTTCGTGGTTACTGTAGTTTAATTATTTATTTTATACCAGGCACCACAGACTTACTTGTACTATGTGCTTTTATACTGAATTTCTCATTCATAGGGAGAAAAGGAACTGTGGGAGTATTGACTGGGATAGCAGAGCTGTTTTCCAGATAAAGTGCACCAGAGTACAGCTTGCTTTGTCCCGTCTGCCATGGAAAGCTTTGTGCTGGGATCACTGCGGCTGTCAAAGACTTGTCAGGGTTTCCAGTGTGAACTCTTTTTATTTGATTTGCAACTTGCCTGTCAATGAATTTATGGGTAGGAATTTGGCCTGAGAACTGCAATTTTGGGAAAGGTATATTTCGTGTTATAAAATTGCTGAAGTGTTTTGAGCTCCATTGGAAGCAGAGGCTGCTGCTGCTCACATACAGGGTAGAAGCACTATTGAAGCAAAGCATCTAGATATAAAGCTGGATTGATACAGCTCAGGTTTTCTAATGATGTTTTGTTGAAACAAATGGGAAAATATTTTTTTAAATGAGTTCTTCAAGGAGAGAACTAAACAAACGGCTCTTCAGATGCGATTTAATTGTGGTGTCTTGAGGGACTAATGCAAGGAGACAAAAGCAATGTCCAGGGGGAGCAAATAATCTGCTGAATGATTCATACAGTTTTACACAAAACATGTGAATGAAAGATGATCACCAACAAGATTTTATTAATGAAAGACGTGAAAGCTTCAAGCAAGGCTTTACTTTACTATCTCCTAAATTTTATGGTACAGCTGATACTCTCACTGCAAGCCCCAACAGAAGCTTCCCAGGCAGGAATGCCCTGCATGATGAACTCTGCTGAATTCTTTGCTGTGCACTCTCAAAAGAACGTGGTTCAGTTATCTTTGTAGCACCCAGGAGACAGCAGAAATCTTCAACTGATTCCTCCCTGAGCTTTCTCTCCCACGAGCTGATGAAACCCCATTCCCTCAATTTGTCCTCATCCATCCTGTATTAACCCCCAGACCACCTCAGTGGTCCTCTGCTCTCCCAAGCACAGTATGTCAAGGCCTCTCTTTTATTGGGAGAGCCCAAAACTGAACAAAATACTCTGCAAGTTGCCCCATGAGTGCCAAGAAGATAAGAATTCCTTCTGTTGACTTGCTGGTTTTGCTCTTGCTGGTGCACTATAGTGTGTGATTAGCCTTTGTCACTGCAGTGACACTCTGCTGAGGTGACACTTGCCTGAAGTGACACGCTGGTGACTCTCCTGCAGCTTGTCCAGCAGTAGGTCCAGGCTCTCTCTTGCAGAGTTTACCTCTCCAGCCAGTTTACCTCTCTTAGCTTTCCAGCACATGGCTGAGAAAGCTAAGAAAAGACAGATGAAAATACTTTTCCTGTTGCTGCTTCTGTATCTGAGCAAATGCACAAATAGGAGACCTGGGAGCAGCTTTGTCAGCCTGGGCACTTGAGAGAGATCCATCACAGAGTGGTTATTTAGGACATTGAGAAAACCACAGCTCCTGCTCTGCCCTTGGGACGCAGGCAGGATTGATCAGTGTGTCTGAGAGAATAGGGAAGTGGGTCTAATGAGCTGGAATACGTCTTGTCGTACAAGGGAGCTGTGCAGCAGGCAGGGGAGCTGTGTGTTATGCAGCCCAGAGTTAATGAGTGAAAATTGGGCTGGCAGAAGCTCTGCTGTTCCTGTGAGGGCTGTGGTTTGAGGAGTGTGCTGCCCTAATTGGGCTGGGCAGAGGGGGGTGATGCTCCTGCTGCTGGCGCTGCCCTCGTTAGGGGGGTGTGTGTATCAGGTTAGCAGGGCTATCACTGAGAGCAGAATACCCAAATCACATTATTGTAACTCATTTCTCTTTGCATGTGTTCAGTCTTGACAATTCAAGATGGTGCCTCCTTAGACCAACTCCAGCATGTTTGAAAAAAATAAGTAACTATCATGAAGAAACAGTAAAATTGATAACAGCCTGATACAGTAAGCACAGAACCACATTTTTTTTATCATTCCTAATTGTTCAGATTCCCTAATTTTAGCACTTCTGGAGAAGGTCTGCTGCAGTAGTCTGTGTGCTCTTGTGTCTGTTATGCTGTGCCCTGCTGCTGTGATTGTAATGCATTGTATCCCCTCACTGGTAATGTATTGCCAGTTGCTTTGGGGTCGTGTCATAAACACACTGGCCTAAGAACCATCTGCTATTGATACTAAACGCATTTGCCTCCCTGTTGGTTGTCCTTAACACCCAGCACATGTTTCCATAGCTGTGGTTGACTTGCTGCAAGAGCTGACTGATATTGATACTCTCCATGAGAGTGAAGAAGGAGCTGAAGTCCTCATAGATGCTCTTGTAAGTAGGAAACCCCAGATTATTTCGGTGCCTCAACATCTGTCTCAACCCAGCAATGAACACTGACCCATCCTGCTGTTTGCAGCTGTGTCTGGGTGTCTTTGCTGCCAACATTGTGATGGAGATAGCCAGGAGAAGCCTGTTCTGAACCTGAGACCATGATGACTGTTTTTGATGAAATGACAGAGTTTGGGGAGTGGATGGTTGCACCATTTGTACATTGTTGCACCACTTCTTTTTTGGAAGGAACACTGTAATATTGCAAAATTTGTGTAGACTAGGGGATTTTTTGGTGCAGGGAGGGAGAATGAAGTAATAATATTTGTGACTTGGACAGTGTCCCATTGAAAACAGGAGCTTTGTTTGCATTTCCTTTCTCTCCTGTGAAAAAGTGTGACCTGGGTTCACTAATGGAGAACTGAAGTTTGTTGCCCAAAGGACAGTGATGCCCCTGTGATCTTTCAGTCTCACCTCTTGCACAGGAGACTGGTTGTCTTCTACCCAGTAACTCTTGTTTCAAGCCCAAAAATCTGGGCTTGAACTGGGGCATCTGTTGGTGACGGTGGGATTTTTTTCTTAACAAGAAGTAAAAACTTGAAAGTTTTCATGTATCAGAGCAAATGAACTTTAAGGGTGGAGGAGGGTACAGAGGTAAGGATCCCTTTTGGCACAGAGAGTTAACCAACCTAGAAAATTACCTAGGTGGGTAGCAGATGCATTGGTGGGTGTTGTGTTCCTGCATGCCTAACCCTCTGAGTGCCTCTTGGCCTCTATGGGGGTGGATTTCCCCTTTCCCTGGTGTTTGTGCTGGATGCCTCCTTCTCCCCAGCTGCAGAAGGGGAATACAAACCCCTCAGAGAGGTGATGCCCAGCCAAACATGAGCTTTACAGGTTCTGTCCTACCTTGGAGCTGGTGAATTGCTGCCTTTGAGCATCACTACGTCTGTGTGTGTGTCTGGTTCTGTAACTATTGTGTTGAATTTGGAAGACAGGAAATTACAGTTTTTCTTTTGTTTGCTTTGTTTGGCTGCTCTGTTTTCTCCTACAATCCTTGTCCAGTCACTAGAATGTTACCTTCCAGAGGTTAATGACAGTGCCCAGAGCCCAGTTCCTCCAGCTGGCCTCTGGGCTGTTGTTAATTACTCTGCCTCTGTGGGGAGATTGCTGGGTGAAGGAAATGGGAGAGAGGAGCTGCTAGAGAAGATGTTTTCTATAAAATATGTGGAGAGGTAGTAAATCAAGTGAAGTTCTTTCTGTTTTCATTGTCACCAGCTCACTGATAATAGCCATGTTTAGAGTTTTCATTGTCCTGCTTGAAAGAAACAGGTCAGGCCTATCTTGGGAGGCCTATGCTTTTTAGATTACTTTTTTTTTTTTAAGAAAGTAGGTAAAAGGTTGGAGGCTGTCTGAAGATTGTTGCATTGTTTTCTGCAGCAGCAGAAAACATATATGTGTTTTGCCCACATATTTACTGGGCCCAAAGCTCGTTAAGACTGTTTGAATTGGTAATGTTATTTTGTTTAACTGTTCCAAGCTCACCTCCACAATGGAAAGTTTGACAGAGTCAAGCTAGGACTCTTTCCAATTCCAGTTTTAAAGACTTATTTTGGGTGGGAGCTCTGTGATTCAGGGACTCCCCCCGCCTCTCTAGTTTCCCTTAACTCACTGAAGTCAACTTGGTGCATTCATCTTGAGAGGATTTAACTGCAGGACTTCAGCTGGTGACAGTTCAACTCTTGGGTTTGGATCTGTGTGTGAATATTGTTCTGTCAGATTTTTGTACCTGTTAGGTGGAAGGTCCAGCAGCAATGTAAGCAGGCAGCAGTGACCAGCTGTGACCAGCTGCTTGCAGAGCTGACAGTTCTCCCATCTACAGTGGTTTGTGAACCTCATGCTTCAGAATTCTGAGGGATTATTAATAAGTCAGGCTGGTTCAGGAAATAAGACTGTGACAAGGTGCATGTTTCCCTCCTGATGGTTTTCTGTTTAATCTGAAACACAAAAGTTGTTTCATTAATTAGGGAAAACGTAGTGGCAGATTTACATGATGATTCCTTTGCTTCCTCTGAGATTTTACAGCAGGGTTGTTCATGTCTTCTGGTCATGTCTGGCAGGGTCTTTCCTTTGTCTTCTTCTCTTCATTCTTGTTACTTATCTCTTTATCTTTTCCATGACCCTGGGGATTTAGGTGGAGGGCCAGGTTGTGGCCTTGTTGGTCCAGAATTTAGAGCGCCTGGATGAAAGTGTGAAAGAGGAGGCTGATGGTGTCCACAACACCCTGGGTAAGTGGCTGCTGCACAGCTCCTTGCTTCTTTCTCTGGTTTGTACCAAGGGGTGTGAATTATCCCTTCCTTTCCCCCCTCCTTTTTTTCTCTTGGACTGCCAGCACTGCAGTACAGGATCTGGTACAGCTTTTATTCAAGCACAGCTTGGAACCGCTTATCCCTGGAGCCAGAGTTTGTCCCTTGTCCCATGGGTGCATGAAAGGTGTCTCTTCCAAACCAGCTGTGTTGGGAGGTGCAGATGCATGGATCACTGCACTGCACCAGAAACAATCACAGAACTGTTTGGGTTGGTAAAGCTTTCTAAGATCACTGAGTCCAGCTCTTAACCCAGCACTGCCAAGGCCAGCACTAAACCATGTCCCAAAGTGCCACATCTACACAGCTTTTAAAAACCTCCAGGAAAGTGCTCCACTGTCTGTGTATTTACTATGAACATATCTGTGAGCTATACTTTCTTTCTGTGTTAGCAATATATTTAACTTTCAGGTAATAAAACATTTGCAATTCATGGAAGGACATAACTGCCCTTCTGCTGCCTGGTCTTTGCACGGCACAGAACCATTGCAGGGTGGTGCCCCTGCAGGCAGTCACACCATCACCCCACTCCTTGCAGTCCTTTGGGATTGTAATCTCCCAGGACTCTAAGAATGAGAGAGACTGGAAACAAGAGATTTGTAATTTTTGGTGGAGAAAACCATCTGTTTTCTGTGTCTTTCTTGCCAGGAATCGTGGAGAACATGGCAGAGTTCAGGCCGGAGATGTGCACGGAGGCTGCACAGCAGGGCCTCATGCAGTGGCTGCTCAAGAGGCTGAAGGTGAGCTGGTTTCTCACTTTCCTTCTACAGACCAGTTAGCACAAAAACTAGGTTAAGAAAAACCAGTTGGGCTTTTCTGTGTTGTAAAAGCCCAGTTAAGGAAAAAAAGTTATTGTTCAGGGTCTATGTCCTCAGCAATTTTAGTTTAAAGAGACAGATTTAGGTTTTGTCTTTATAAATATCTTGCAGTAGAAATTGTCTCTTTTATCTTTTCATATGATTCATATATGTTGAATTTCCATGTGTGAGATCTGTAGGACTGTGAAAGGTGACCAGCGAGAGGGGACACTTATATTAACCATTTTATGGCCTTTGCTTCCCACATTTCTAACAATTTTTGAGTTTTAAATGATGTCTTCTGTGTTTAAATGCTGCTGGAGGTGGTTTTTGCTTTGAACTCAGCTAATTGCCTTTTAAATTTAAAGCTGCTTTTCATACTCTGCATCCTTTGACAGCGAGTTACACACTTTAACTCTGTCTTGTGTGAAAAAATGCCTAAGCATTCACTGGAAAATGCTGTAGAAAAAGAATGTATAGTTCAGCCCTCTCACAGAAATAGTAAAGGAAATATAGCAAAGAAATTCTGCCTGTTCTCTAACCTGTCAGTAAGGCATTAGCACTTCCATGCTTAATGTCTGCATGATTAGAAAGCCTCTGAGTTGCAGAAATTCTCCATCAGCTGTGTAAGTGCAGGTACCCCTCTGTGCACTTCACATCCTTGTTAGCAGAAGTAATCTGTAATTTCTCACTACAGGTAGTAACATAATTATGTTCTTTGCTTAAAAATAAAAAGTGACGTTAATTTTAGTCTTGGCAGGTAGGTACTGCTGCCTGCCTTGGAATTGCTGTGGCAGCTGAAAGACTGAAAAACTTGGGAAAGCAAAATAATCCCAACTAAGATTCCCCTGCTTGGTGCCACAGAACATGAATACTCAATGGCATTCCAAGCTTGTGTAGGGTGTGTCTGATGTGTTCCCTGGCTGTGTTATCCCTGGATTTGGGATGTAGGTCCTTGCCTGTACAGGGTTGTGAGGAGCTAACAAACCCCTCTCCAGGTGCTTTGGCTCTTGGCAGTGCTTGGTCTTGAATCTCTCTCCCTGACAGACGTGTTTGGGATTAACTCAGGATCTCAGCAGCTGGGTAGAGCTGCTGTGGAATGTCTCTGGGATAAGTTTTAAGATCAGGGTTCTGTCTGAGCAGTGATGAGGACATCTGGCACACAGCACAGGGCATGACTTTGTTTCCTGACAACATTTCAGGTCTTGTAATTGTATTGTGACTGTCAGAGCTGCATCCGAAGGCTCAGATGGAGAGCTCATAGCTCACTTCTGCAAACACAAGCAGGGTTTGATGATGTGTGCAGTCTTAGGAGACCAGAATGTTGTTTCCCAGCATTTGCAGGGCAGCAGTTGGTCACCCCATGGCAGAAGGTGGCAGGGCTGTACAGCACCGAGCACCTTCCCCTCTCCCTCATGGTCTGCCTGGAGGTGTCACCTGGCTGCTGTAAGTGCCATCCTCTGCACAGTGGTTGAGGATCATTCTGCAGAGTGGTTGGGGACCATTTGGAATGAAAAGCTTTAGATAAAGTCAATACTTAGTGCTGTTTGGGATCTTCCTGCTTTCTGTGTTTCCATGTGTTGCCTGGTGCTTGCACACCATGCTTTGTTCCTTGGCAGAAGGGTGGGATGATTGGCCCAGCAGCCCTGCATAGGCAGGCAGGACTGTCCGCCATGCTGCAAGGAGTTGTGTGTTTGGGGAAAAAACTGGGTGACAAATGCTGTGTTTTAAGCCTAGGACTTCTGCTTTTTCCCTTCTTGAACAGTGGAGTATAAATAGCTGGTAACTGATGATTTTTAAACTTGTTTTATTTTATGAATCTCTCAGTGAAACAGGTTGCATTATTATCTAATTGGTTAATGTTCAGTCTGTTTCTGTAGATGAAGCAGCTTTGGCAGCATACAAAAACATTGGATCCAGTTCAGAATCTGCTCTAGGGATTTTTTTGAGGGGTTCAAATTCAGCATTTTCATTTCATTATGACTTCTTTAACATATTTGAGGATGGAGGGAATATCTGAAATGGAAGTTATGTGATTGTGCAGGCAAAACCCATCTCATGTTCTTCTGACTGTGACACTCTGATCCTCACAGGAAACTCTGGCAGTTACTATATGATGTTATTGGGATGTATGTTCTGAAATTCTGGTTTTGCTGACAGGCACTGACTTCCAGAGCAGAGATAAGTGCCATGCACCCACTTAACATTGTGGGAAATATATCACAGGAAAGAGATTCTGTGTGGCAAACAACTGGAGACTGTTCTTAGGGGTTTTGAGCTACCTTGGCCAAACCTACTGATGTCAAACCATGTGAAGAATCACAGTGGACCTTCTACATGTGTGCATGAACCCACAAGCACCTCCCATCACCCTGAATCAGAATTGTTACTGTTCTGTCACTGAGGAAAACAGCAGAATTACTGCAGATGTGTTTTATTTTATGTGCTGCTCATACATTTGGTGATTTGGTTAATGTGTTCTTCAAATCAATGAGATGCTGAGGGCCATGCCCTGATGGGTCTCTTGTTCCTTCCCCCACAGGCTAAGATGCCTTTTGATGCCAACAAGCTGTACTGCAGTGAGGTGCTGGCGATTCTGCTCCAGAATAACGATGGTGAGCCATGCCTGCCATATCTCTGTCAGTGAGGGCAGAATCCAGGCTTCTCTCAGTTCACAGCAACCCTGTTCTGCCTCCAGCTCTCCTTTGCTGCCTTAACTCTCCCCCATGTGCTCCCTCACCTCCACCCTCTCTTTCTCTGCAGCTTTTGTGCTCTGTCAAGCTGTATTGATTTTGTTTGCTGATGTATCAGTGTTAGATGGCTGTAAAATCTGACAGTTAGCTTCATTTTTCTCTCTCTTTTCCCCCTTCCCCCCACCTCCATCTAGACAACAGAGAATTGCTTGGGGAGCTGGATGGGATCGATGTGCTGCTTCAGCAGTTATCTGTGAGTAATTCCCACATGCCTTCTCTTCCATCAGGAGACTGCTGGGCTGGGTGGGAGAAATGGAAAATATCCGGGGTGCTGTCCTAGCAGTGCTTCATATTTGGTGAGGCATAGGCCCCAAATACCTTCCATGTGGTGTGTCATCCACGGTCAGTGGGATGAATCCCTTTTGTAAAGGTGTTAATGCTGAGGTGCACGGAAGTTAGATTATTACAGTATAGTTTCATGGAGAGTTGGAGGTAGGCAGGGTTGGAATTGGTCCATCCTCAGCAGGCTCCAAGCACAGGGCTGCCCATGTTTGAGCTGGCTGAAGGTGGTGTGTTGCTAGCTCACCTCTGTTTCTTCAGGCAGTGCTGCCTGCAGCACCCTCAGGTATGAATTGTGTAGGAGTCTCTGGTAATCAGCATATTCACGTGCTTGAGTGTGAATTTGCCCTTCCCCTTGCAGGCCCTGTGTATTATCCTTTAAATCCTGCACCAGGCTGCTGCACATTTGTGGGTGCACAGTCAGGGCAGCAAAGGGCAGCAGCTGCAGAGGATGCAGCAGTGACCTGTCACTGGCTGACACCTGCACCTGCCAGGTGCTGGAGCTTTTGGTGCAAACTCTTCATGGGTGTTCTGCAACAGCACAGCCCAACATCTGGGGGTAATTTTGCTTTCTTTGTCATTCAGGTGTTTAAACGACACAATCCAAGTACAGCAGAGGAGCAGGAAATGATGGAGAACCTGTTTGACTCCCTTTGCTCCTGCCTCATGCTCAGCTCCAACCGTGATCGCTTCCTGAAGGGTGAGGGTCTGCAGCTGATGAACCTGATGCTCAGGTACCTCATTAGCATTGTGATTTCCTTCCTGCTTTTGATGTGCCAATACATATTCCAGCTAGATATTTGTGGTTTTATTTTAAAACTTCTGTGTTAGGATATTTGTCTGTCTTCTTTCTGTTTTTTTTCCAGCAGGTAAGTAAGTTGGACTTTCTCAGACATGGAATCTCCACTCTTTGTCTTTACCTTTATTTCCTAAGAACTGAGGTTGCCACAGTGGCTGCTGGAAAGTGGCAGATCTTTCATCTGGGTGTCTGCCACAGAGAATGCTGTAGGTCAAGTAAACTCTCTGAGGATTTAAACAACCTCTGTAAGGGCAGGAGAGGACCTTTGGATGTCTCTAGGGAAAACATTTTTCCTTTTGTTCCGTATCTTAGGCTCCACTATGTTGTGAAGCCTCTGAGCTGCTGAATTTTTGTGGATGCTAATACAAAAATTACTTTTGTGAACGGGGCATAAGTTTGCATTTCTTGTGCTGTGCTTTGTCACACCCTGAACTTCTGGGGCTTCTCTGCTCTCTCTCCACTTTTCCTTGCTGGGCTGGCACTGAGTTGCGTCTGCTGGGCTGTCTGGCTCCCCAGAGCTGCAGGAGGGCACAGCAGGCTGTGTCTGGCTGTCCCCAGAGTGCCA
Organism: Camarhynchus parvulus; assembly: GCF_901933205.1. Taxonomy (NCBI): domain Eukaryota; kingdom Metazoa; phylum Chordata; class Aves; order Passeriformes; family Thraupidae; genus Camarhynchus; species Camarhynchus parvulus. Next base: position 7,671,136 of record NC_044590.1, on the reverse strand, counting down.
GGCTGTGTGCTGGTGGGTTAGCAAACACCAGCCAGGAATGCTGAGCTCCTGCAGCTCAGGGCTGGGGAATGTGTGGCAGCAGGGAACTGAATAAATAACCCAACATGGATTATTCAAATAGGAACACTGGGTTTTCTTGAGGCTAATTAACGAAAAGCTCCAAAACTGAGAACGGGAGGGAGGCTCCCTCTGCCTGGAGTCCTAAGCTGCTAAAGCAGCCTTGCAGAACTAATTAGTTGGAGTTCTTGTGCCATGTGGGTGGGATTCAGTATTTGGATTTTTAAGAGCTTTTTACCCATTTTTTGACTCTACTGTTTACCACTCTGCATAGGACTCCAGCTGGAAAATTATGAGAAGAGGAAAATTTCTCCTTGGCTGCATTTTGCCCCCCATAGTAGTTGCAAAGGGGTTGGGAGGGACAAAGTCTGATAGACAGAGTTTCCAAGGCCTCAATCTGTGGATTCTACAGTTTGAGTGGGATTGGTAAAGTGACAGTGGAAAAAAACTAACAATTCACAGAATTTGTTCTAGAAGCTTCTGTCACTACTGTCCACAGGCAGGTACTATACTGACAGCTGATTATTTTATATTTTTTAAACTCTTCTAATCTAGTTGTAGTGCTTAGAAGCTCTCACAATGCTCAGTTTTTCTTGGACAGAGCAACTTAGGTGACCACAATCTGTTGTTGTAAATAGGGAGTGAATGTGGATAGTTGTGGTCTGAAGCTGTACATCTGTGTCTTCTTGATACCTTCATGATAAACAGCAGAGAGCAGACATGCCTTTCAGTTGTGATTGACCACCTTGCCCACAAACAAGGCAGAGTATTTTTCTCTCCTGTTGGTGTCCTCTGAAGGCCGGGGGCAGAGATCTGTTATTTTTTGGTTTTACTTTGGAGGTGGTTAATCACTGTACCACAGCCTGTGCAGATGAAAGGACAAATAGGCAAAGTTGAAAGTGTATTGACATGATGTGAGATAGATAAGCTGTGTGAGAATAAAGATATCAGGCTTGAATCTCCATTACTGTCGTAGGGAACACAGCATTCTGTGTCTGGTGCTGCCCAATCCATCCAGCCAAGTCGTTCCGTTATTGATGGTTGTGCACACACACCTGCAGAGAGCTGCAGCAGCTTTCAATGAGCATTTAATGTGCTCATGATATTCCTACAGACAGTCATGAGAACAGGATGGATTCTGTTGAACTGAGCCTTAAAATGTGTGGCCAACAGCAAAAGGCAATGTTGTATCATGTGAACTTCTCCTGGTTTATGGGGGGTCAGTGGTAATGCCTGAAAATGAGCCCAGTGTGGCTGATGTGCCTTATGTGCATGTCCTGGACTTGTGCTCTGGTCTGGGACTTCAGCTGGCCCTGAAGGAATTGGGGCTTCACCAAGCAGGTACATGGGAGGTGAGCAGAGGGTCTGGGAGAAGAGCAGGTCAAGAGGGATGAAGCTGGTGACAGCAGGAGTGAAGGAGGAAGTTTGGAAGTAGAATGAGAGCAGGGCTACATATAATTATTTAATTTACATCTCTGCACCAAGGGAAGCTTGTTTATTGTATGTTGCATCTTTATCAAAAACAAGATTGTTTTTCAAGGTAGCAGCCACCAGCAGAAAGTTTAGAAATGTATCTAGAATTAAATTAAATTTTCTTTTTAGTTCAGAAAGTACTTCTTAGTGCTCATTCCCTCAGTCTTGCCGTAGAAACCTAACTGCAGTTTAGCCAAAAGGGAGGAAAACAGGCTTGTCCTGTCAGCTCCTGGTGCACTGACAGGCAGTTATTGCTTTGGCTGTAGAGCTGTGTGGGGTTTGAGGAGATGCAGCCGTGCCGCTCTCAGGGGATGTGTCAGGGACATTCTCTGTTGCTCAGGGAAAATGATGTGTGGCTTTCCCAGCTATGAACTGAGGAGCATGTGTATGAACAGAGACAAATAGAGCCCAGGGAGCTCATGGGGACCTGCAGCACTTGGGCCACAGAATGTTCTGTCCTGCAGCTATGCTGGGACTTTTCTTGACCCTCAATAAAAGCTTTTGTCTCCTGTACAGAAAACAAGGTGAAACCAGACAATTCCATATGGCTCCCCAAAGCTTTTCTGTAGCTATTTCAGGCTAGATTTTTTAATGATTATTAAAATATTTTTATATTTTCTTGTCCTGCTGTTCCTAATGACCCCTGGAAACATAAGCTGTCTCTTTACTAAATCTTCTGGTTAATTAAATGGAGCCATTTTATGCACACTTTCCCAGGAAATCCAGTGTTCTGCTTTTACTGGTATTTTGGAAAGTTAAAGGCTGTGTTCTGCTAATGTGGAAAGTACAAATAATGTCAGCACCTCTTCTGAAAAAAATAGATGTATCAAAAGAATTGTCTCAGATGTAAAGGTGTTAAAAGGAGGAAAACAATGTTCAGTAAATAAAGTTGTAATTCAGAGTTTCCATGAACACTGAGGCCCCTCTGTATTTGGTGATTCTCATGTTTGCTTGTCTGTGAATTAGTGTTCAGCTAAAAGTTCCTTCAATGAGCACAGATGAGACTAAGATAAACTGCTTGCCCTCTGGCAGAATAAATATTTCAAATAAAATCAACTCCAGACAGTCCAGGCAAGCAGCTATTGATCTCTAAAAGCCTGAACTTAAAACCAATGAATATTCCAGAGCTCAGCCCTGCACAGCCTTCCTAAATGCTGATCAATATGCAATTACTTCCCCTGAAAACATTTCTGGTGTCATCTGGCCTAAGGAATACTTTATTTTTAGCTCTCTGTAGTGGGGATGAGGGGGTGCCAAACCACCCTCCTGCATAGCCCTTGGTTGCTGGGGGAACTCAGGGTCCAGCTCCACACTCTGCCCTCCCACCACGGGGTCAGAAGTGCCTGGGGCTGCTCTGGGCAGGGTCACTTTCTTTCAGGCTGGGGTGTTCATATATAGGTATTTTAGTTTGCCTGTTGTTAGGGGCTCATGGAGTTGGGTCTCTGCAGGGAAGCTGTTTTCCACAGCTCTCTGGAGGCTTTGAGGAGCCGCTGCTGATGGACATGGGGTCCTGGTGGCTCATTCTGCAGCTGGGCAGGATCAGAGGAGATTGGCATGTGCTTGGGGTGAAAGGTGGTGAGGCTTGTGACTGTCCTGTCCTGGAGGGAATGTCCTCCTAGGCTGGCCTTTGGGGACACTGGTGGCTTATGTTATCCAAGCTCATGTTAGCTCCTACTGATACTCACTTGGTCTGGGCTGTGTTGTTGACCAGGTTTTCAGTTCAGTTTCAGTTTTCCCCTGGATGGATTATAAATTCCTCTGGTTTAGTTTGTGAGGTACGGGGCAGCTGGAGATCATTTTCAGGGCATCTCTGTGTTACTGGTGTGAGTTACCACCATCAACATTCTGAACTGGCATTAAAGCAGAACAGCCCAGAGTCTGTCAGCCTCCCTCCATTGTGTGGCTCCTGGTGATGGGATTTCATTAAAACTGACCCAGCTGTGTTCACCAAACTTCCTCCTTTATTAAATTAAACTGTTATTAGATTGAAATCCTGATCTTTTTGGAGATAGTATTTGCCTTTTGTATCCAACCCAGCGTCCCCTTCTGTATTTGCCTTTTGTATGCAACCCAGCCTCCCCTTCTGTTTTGTGCCACTGTTTGTAAAGGAGTGAAAAAATATCTTCTTCAGTAGCCAAGAAATAAGAAAATAAAACCATGACAATAAAATACATAAAATGAAATAAAAACAGAAAATAAAAGGAAATAAAAGACATTAAAAAAGAAATAACCAAGACAATATTCTCAGCCACAGTTTTGAAAAGAGTTACTGTTAATACAATGTTTTGACTTCTAGAAGAGAAATCTTGCTTAGAGCTTGTGCTCAGACTCTTCATCTTGTCCTTGTCATGTTCCTTTCCTTGTCTCTTTAGAGCAGGGTGCTCCAAAGCTCCTCATGTCCCTGTACAATTTAATTTGCCTCTTTTCACAGAGAGAAGAAGATTTCCCGCAGCAGTGCCCTGAAAGTGCTGGACCACGCCATGATTGGACCAGAGGGCACAGACAACTGTCACAAGTTTGTGGACATCCTTGGGCTGAGAACCATCTTCCCTCTCTTCATGAAATCACCCAAAAAGATAAAGAAAGTTGGAACAACTGAAAAAGAACATGAAGGTAGGTGTGCTTCCAGATCCTTCTTTATTGCAATGGAGAATGGACAGCCAGTGTCTGAGAGGTACCTGCAGGGAGGAGGGAAGGGCACAGCACCCATCTTCACAGCTTTCAGCTCTGGGTGTCCAGCCTGCTGCTCCTGTCATAGCTGGATGTTGAGGGCACACTTGTCCTGCTTGTTTTGGTATCAGCAGCTCCTGGCAATTCCATTTCATGTGCTGTTAATAAGTTATTTTACTCCTGTAGAGTCTGTTGTTTGAAGCTCTTACTCTGATGCAAAACTCTTTTGAAAAGAGTAATGAGGCAACTACAAATGTCACCTCAAAAGCAGTGTTTTCATGGCTCTGAGCACTGAAGTGTGACTGGATGAACATCAGGCATTGCAGAAATAAACTGCATTGCTTTTGAAGTTGCTTTTTTTTTCCTTTTTATATTTTTAACTCTCTACCCTGGAAAACTGCTTTAATAGAGATCTGCTGTGGAATAAAGCTACTATTACTGTGGGACCTTACACTGAGCTGAGTGGTCAGTCCCTCCTGCTCCTGGTAACACTGCCTTTCCCATTTTGTTGGGAAACAAAATAGACTATGGAAGAAATTTTAAATACTGCCAGTGATGCTTAAGGTTTTGTGCCAGTTCATTGCTCAGCTCAGTTCTACAGAGGGTGAATATTGTCAAAAGATGAAGAGGTGTGAGTGGCTCTCACATATGCCTAGGATCCATCCTGAACTCTTGCAGCAAGCCAAGGGAAAGTGGAAGGAAATAGCAAAAACATGGGAGCTTCAAACCCAAATCCCCTGCTTTGGAACTGTCCTGGCAGCTCAGGTGGGACTCAGGTGTTCTCCCAAGGCCAGGAAGGAGGTGCTGTCCCTGTAGAGTTCTCTGAGGCCCTGGCTGGGACTGAGCAGCTCCTTTCTCTGGCAGAGCTGCTGAGCTGGGGATAGCTGCTTGTTCTCCACCCTAAAGACAATCAATGGGCAGTGGCATGGCTGGACATGTGTGGCAGTGGCTGCTTTCCTTGTATAGGTGGAGAGCAGGGGCTCATCTGTCACACATCTGCTGACAGTTCTGGTCGCTTTATCTCCCTTGTGTTGCTTGTCTTGGATAGATAATGGTGAGGGGGCAATTGTGGTCTGGGGTTTATTCAATGGACTTGCAGAGCTAGGCTTGGTTTCTGTAGGTTATGTAATAAAATTGCAGGTTTATGTAATAAAATACACAGTTATGCTTCAATGGATTTAGGGGAAGTTTAGAAATTTTCATTTGCAGTGTGAAAATGAGGTTTGTTTAATTTTTACTGAGAGAAAGCTTCAGCAGGAATGGGAGGTTCTGAGTAGAGGTCTGAGTCTGTGGCTCATGCCATTGACTTAATTTTTCAGTTTTGGAAAGTGAGCTAATCTCTGTCTCATCTGCTTCTTCTGGAGACTGCAGTTGATACCTGTGGGCAGTCCTGGCTGCTGTGAGGATTAGTCTGGAAAGCCCTGACAGGGTCAGTTCCTGACTATTTCTGTGATAGCATGAAAAGGCAATCTGGCCTCAGGAGAATGAAGTGATCCAGGCAAACAGGCTTTGTATCACATCTCCGTCTCATTATCATGCTGAAGAAATGGAGAACATTAAGATGAGTCCAGAAATCAGTTCTATTAAAATAAACTCTCCCTAAAAGGCTGTGGTAGTAAGTCCAATTTTCTTTGTTTTGCATCACTGGGCAGGTGAGTTAGAGAATTTCTAACGACAGGAGGTAATAGAGATGTTCAGCAGGGTTCCCTGGGGCCTGTCACACCATTGTCCTGACACGGTGTGAGCAGCACAGTGTGTGCTTTACTCTGCTCAGTGTTGCCCCAACCATGCAGTAGTTGCTCCTGGGGGGAACCTGGCACAGGCTCCTGGGTGCCTCTGGCTTTAAGGGAAATGGTGCAGGTGTGGCATGATGGAACTCGTTCCCTCTGTGCTGTTCTGGTCCTAGGAACATGCTGCTTTTTGCTTATCTCTTTGTTTATTGATCAAAAAGAACTCTCGTGTTCAGTCTGGATCTTTTCTCATAAAAACTTTATCCTGCGTTCAATCTGTTTTAAAAAAATTAATTAGGACAACATTGTATTAGGAGAGCTTTCATGTGGATGCCAAATGAAGGAAGAGATTTCTTTAAAGGATTCTTTGGAATGGCTTTGCAGCAGTGGCACCAGTATTTATTTAAAGCAGCTCTGAGGAGCTGGGCTGTGCTTGCCCTCCCTGCATTGCTGCTGGGATGGTGTTGGGCTGGGCACCCCAGGCTGTGCTGTAAAACTCAAAATCCTCAATGGGCTCTGAAACCTGGGCCCTAATTACATCTGCCTAAAGGCCAGCCTTGCTAAAATGCCCCAGCACTGGGTGAGGCACCAAACAGCTCTGCTGAAGGGTTTGTCCTGCCTGTCCCTCTGTCCCTTTGTGTGCAGTGGCTTAAGTGCCACCAGGCTGTGGATCCGGGCATCCACTGTGGCTCCAGGTGCTTCTCCTCTCCCAGGACATCCAGTGCTCAGTCTCCAGAGCACCAAATCTTCTGTATGTATTTGATGCTTGTAGGAAAATATCCCCTTGTCTTTATTTTATAGCAGTGTTGCTATTTACATAAGAGATAGTCTATAAAACCATGTTTGTTTTATTGTCTCTAAGGCAGTGTTCTGAATGTGACAAAATAATAAATACCCCAGTGAAAAAAAATCTCGATGTGACTTGCTGAGCTTTTATTTATTGCAGAAATTTATAATCCAAATTAAATTTGATAAAAGTAACTTCTCTGTAATGTATTTCTTCCTTTCTAAATGCTAGCATAAAGGTGTCAGTGCTGGTTAGCTACATTTTAAACATTGTCAGTGTTTAAAAATTATTTTACTCTAGGGAGCCTGTGAACAATTTAAATCCAAACTGCACATATTCATGCTTTATGTACACTATATAATTAGGAAAAAAGAAAGGGAAAATTTCTTAACCATCTTTATGGATGATCTGAGCCTGAAGATTGGGCCTGTGGTGTCTAACTGAGTGCACATTATCTACACTTGAATTTTGCCTGTGTTTGTACAGATCATTATATTAGGATATTAGATTTGGGAGAAAAAACTCATTGGAAGCAATTTCCCTTTTTCTGAGGCAGTGAAGCAACTCAAAGCAGAGATATTTTGCAGCTGAAGACAGAAATGGCTTAGAGTTTTCCTGTGTCTGTGGATTTGCAGTACTCGTGTGAGTGCCCAGTGGGTTGGACTGCAACAAAGAGAACCAGCCTGGCTGTGTAGGAGGTGTTATAGTTGTGTATTGTGAGCTGGTTGAACAGCAGTGTCCCTTTAATGTCTGTGAATGCAGGGAGTGCACAGAAATCTGCCTCTGGGTGGTTCTTGGCATAAATAGAGGGTAAGATTTTAAATAACAGTTGTGTGTTGTGGCTTTTGAAAAGTGGAGGTTGCTATATAAGCATCTACATTCCAAAAACCTTCCTGCTGCAGAGCTGAGAGTTGGGGTGTCCCCCTGTCCATGAGGGTGCAGCAGCTCTCAGCACAGTCGAGTCACAGCATTGGATGCTGGTTTAAAATTCTTGAACAGTCTCAGTGAGCTAAAAATGGAGAAAACACAAATTCCTCCTGAATTAGAGAGTCTGTAGTGAAGCAATCATAGCTGGCTCGACAGGCTGTATATCCTCCTGCTCTTTCTCAGGATGGTTATTTGCAGCTGAGTTTTGCCCACTTGGAGTGTAATGAACTATAAAAGGATGTTTGTCCAATTCATCTTCATTTAAAAGCCTTCTCTTGTCTTAGATGTCGGTTTTACTTAGGAATGCTTAATTTGATAACCTGAGAATTAGTTCAGCCAGTTTCCAAAGGAGAATTCCTATCGCTGGGGTGTTCTGCTTGTTTGCCCTCTATCAGTAACAAAGCCTCTTTTGGAGATCCTCAGCTACACCCTCCCTTTAAAAACAACAACAAAACCCATTTCTTAGTAAATATACTCTTAGTCCTTTTTGACATGCACTAAAAGCAGCAGAGCCCTTGGAATGAATGTCTGCCTCAGAGCCAGGTTCCCTGGGCGTGGGGAAGTGAAAAGGCAGCAGCAGAAACATGGCCTGATAAGGAATTATTGGTATTAACTGAGCACCCTCTGCCAGCCAGCAGAAAATGTTTTTCTTTTGGTGGTCTTGAGGAGTGAGCACCCAGGGAAGGCATCAGTCTGTTTAAGCAGAACTTTATTATGCCTATTTGTTATTTCACCATCACCCTCCGACAGGAACCTGTGATTTGAGTGAGCCATGATGCTGAGAACAGAGTTAAATTTATCTCAATTAAAGTGAGCGTGCTCTGTTGCAAGAACATCAGAAAAATAAACTTTCTCAGTCAATAGAAAGAATTTTGTTTTACATTCAGCTTGATGACTGGATCTAGCTCACCAGGGCTGTTGCATGTGGAGCTTTTCCAACCCTCCCAGGCGCCCCTTCACCCCTCCATAAAATTAGTGTTTCTTGCTTGTTTTCAGTATTTTAAGATAAGATTTTTCTTGGCAAAATGCAGTGATACTCGAGTGGGTTACTCTTCTGAAATGTAAATTATTAATGTGCGTGGCAACAAGTCAGGTTATCAGATGCTACACCACTGGAATGGCATGTCCCAGTGCCACCTGTAATGCTGCCATGGACCAGTGGCTTCATCCAGGTTTCACTAAAGCAGCCTTGAACCCACAGAGTTGTGTGCCTAGGAGGGGTAGAAGTATCTCAAAGAGCTGGCTTGCTTTTTTCTAGTATTTTCCTGCTTCTAATTAGAAACTACAATTTATCTTAAGTGTTCTTTACAAGACCGAAGGTTCTTAAATGTGTTCTACTGGGTTCACCAGATCATCTGCTTGGCCTCCAATGGGCTGCTGTCCCTGGCATCCAGAACTGCCCACTGTCCCCTTCCTGCAGGATGATGCTTGCCTCCTCTTCCTCGCTGTTGAGCTTCCTCCCCTGCCAGGCAGATGTCCATTATAATGAGATGTAAAAAGAAAAAAAAAAGCAGGGGATGGGGATAATAAAGGCAGAGGAGTGTAGTGTTACAGCTTGATTTGACAGGACCTCCTGCTGTTGCAGCTGCCAGTGCCAGCCATGGAATAGATTAATCTGTATTCCAACACGCCGAGCTGAAGTCAAGATCGATCTAATTAGGGTGTTTTAAACACTGCTTGCATGCTGAAGTCTCTGTGCCTGTCTGGAGAGAGAAAGGCTCCCAAGAGCTTGAGGTGATGCTGGGCCAAGCAGGACCCTGGTGCTGCTGCAGGAAGCACATGGAATATGACCTCCTAGAGCCAGGGATGGTGCCCTGCAGGATTGGGATCGTGGGGAGTGGCAGGGCTTGCAAGCGAGCCAGCCATGGGGCAGCAGCAGTGCTGCTGGCTGGTGAGAGAGAAGCCTCCCATCTTCCCACATCCGTGAATTTGGGGGATTTTTGGGATGTTTGCATGAAAAAAGTTGTTCTTGATGCATAGTAGCTGCTGGTACCTGTTATTTCTGTGGAGGCACCTTTGTGGTGCTTCAGCAGAGCTTGATTTGGTGTTTGCTTCTCAAAGGAATCATGTTTAGTCATTCCTTGAAATAGAGCCTCTGCAGCCTCTGCCTCTGGCCTTGTCTGTGCCCTCCCTGGAAGTGATGCCTTTTGTGCAGGGGATGTGGACTTTGGCTGAGTGTTACACTCCTATGGAGAAGCTCCCAGAATATTCTCTAGCAGGGAGGCTGCCTGTGGCTTCACCCTGGGGCAATGCACAGCTCATGGCCTCTGTCTGCACTGAGATCAAAGCCAGGCAGCTGCAGGTTCTGTGTTCTGGGGACTCAAAACAGCATCAGCTACTCACCATTTCCCAAAGGAGATCCAACCCTGAGTAAATATTGTGATTACAGCTTTTAAAACGTTGCCCATATGAGATAGAGGTTGGGTCAGTCCATGGTAAAATGGTGCGACCCCATCTGTGGGAGCCTGCACCCCAAGGTTCGTGTTTCTCCCTCCCATGGCTGTGCAAACACTTTAATCCACTGAATCACGGACTCAGCCTCTCATTCCATCAAGCTTTGCCCTCATTTTGGCCTGTGTCCTTGCCTGTGGATGTTGGTATTTATTGGGCCAGGGCTTGTGTTATCAGGCATAACCTTGATTTTGGGGTGTGACATAAAACACACTAGTGTGTTATTTTTCAGGAAGCTGATAAAAAACCAGTTTAGATAGTTCAGAAATATTTCTGTAAAATATTTCTTTGAACATTTTGACTAGGCAACTGAGTATTTCCTGGATTTTGTGCAGTGATATGTTGAAAGAATAACCTTGTTCTCAAAACCTCTGTGTCAGCTCCTTTAGACTTGTCAGTAGTTTTAAAGATTTTATTGATAAAATGGATAAATATCTGCATACAACCACCAAAGCAAAAATGATAGCTAAAATACATTTCCTAGTAAAGGAATATTGGAAAAAAGCAATGAAGATAGATCATTGGTGAGAATACTGCTACTAAAATGCTGCATCAACACTTCCAAAAAAAGAAGGTTGGGGGAAAAAATAGTGTGACATACAGAATGCTGACTTCTTCCTAAACCAGCAGAGCATATGTTGGCATATATGGGGAAAAAATTCCTTCATTTTGTTGAATTTCTTTCTCCTTAAGAAAATGAAAACTTGCCAGAACTTGAAGGTTTTTACAGTGCTTTTAATGTCAACAGTTAATTTGGTGTAGCTTTTAGTGGAGTAGCAGTTTGTGTGCAGTGGGAGCGTGCTCTGCCACCCCGGAGCCATCGTTCAGCCCCGTGGGGCTGTCGGAATGACGGAGCAGCCACACGGTGCGGCCACCCGATAAACCTGTTATCTGCCTGCTCCTCCTGCCAGCCACGCTCCCAATCTCCTTGGAACATGAAAAATTGACACCACCTCAGGCAGAAATCTGTTTCGAAAAGGAAGCTCCATTTATAAGCAGCTAATGAAAAGGGGGGGTGTTCGTGTGCCTGTGCAGCCTCTCCTGGTGCTGCCCTTGTGCAGGATGCAGATAATCCGTGCAGCAGGGAGCATGGGCACCCTGGCCAGGCAGCCTGCGTGCCTTCACCTTCCAGAGCCCAGGTATTTGAGAGCAGGAGCTCCCAGCAAACATGGTTGTGTCACTGGTTCTTTGTGCTGGACTGATCGATCAGGGCTGCTCGTGGCTCTGGGCTGGGCAGCGCTGAGGAAATGCATGGTGTGACAGCAATGAGATGGTGATCCCTCTCCTCTGCATGCTGTGTTTCCCCCTCTGAAAATATCAAATCTTGAGGCCTCATTGCTTCCTACCACCATGGCTAAGGAGCTGTTTATGGCCATTAATTTTCATCAGTCTTAATCAGCAAGATTACAGTGAGCACATCTTGGAAAAGCTAGGGTGGCTAAACCAGCAGGTCTGTGCTTAATGCAGTCATGCAGGTGGGAAGTTGTACTGACTGGTTTGGAAAGGGAAGGAGATTCAAGCCCTTCTCCTTTGCTTTGCACTGCTGTGCTTGGGCTTGGGGAGAGTGGCTCAGTCACCTCTCAGAGTGGTGAGACATTGACGCAGGTGTCTCCTGTGGGCTTGCAGCCTTGAATTTTATTTGTCTCCTTGGTTTGTGCTGAAAAATATGACCCCCAAGTGCAATTGAGAAGACTGTAAACATGTTTATTTGGTCGCTTCTGGTTTGTTGTAGACCATTTATATTCATTGATGGGACTTCCTTTAAATGAAAGTGGTTGGTTTGAGAATTTTTCCACTAGCTCATACCTCTTCAGTCTCTGCAGGAGTGCACTTATTCCCTTTCTCCAGCTCTCTTGTTTCAGTAGCTGTCCCTGCTTTGGTGACTTGAGGGTCATTTGGATGCTGGTTTTGGCCAGGGCTCCTTTAGGCACAAAAGAGGAGAAAACCAGAGTGAAACTTGTGCTCTATGTAAGGTGCTTTAGGTCCCTGAGGCAGAGGAGGAGGAGACCTCACTGGAGGGGCTGGAATGAGGAGCTGTCTCTGCTCCCTGCAAGGAGCTACTCTGTCTCCTCTCACTGTGATGGGAAGGAACCAGGGTTCTGCTTATCAACAGCTACATGCTGGAGTGTTAATAGTGAATTTAATGGCTTGTTACAGAGGGAAATAAGCTCCTCTTCCTGATCTCAGCCTGCAATTTTCATTTTGTATTTCTAGAACATGTCTGTTCCATCCTGGCTTCCCTTCTGCGAAACCTGAGAGGGCAGCAGAGGACACGGTTACTGAATAAATTCACAGAGAATGACAGTGAGAAGGTGAGTGCTGAAAGTGTCTCAGTCTCTGGGCTGCCAGGTTGGGAGGGTTCTTGCCCAGGGTGCCTGGTGAGCTCGCTGAGTTACCATCCTTGTACCTGCCTGCAGAGACTTCTGCTGTCACAGACCTTTGTTCTCTCATTCACATTGTATCTACAAACTGAAAAACTGGACATTCAGTGCATGGCCTCCACATCCATCCCCTGGGCTCTTGTTTTCTGGTGCCCTTGCATATGGGGGTGACAATTCTCTCCTGGGTTGTGTCTCTGCTGAAACCTGGCCCTAGAAGACAATCTGCAGTTTTACATCGTGCTGGCTCTGAGATCAGGACAGTGTGGAAAGGTGCCAGTGTGTCTGGTGAAGCTCTTTTGCAGAGAGTTTAGCAGTTTCTATGGTACGCATTTAATGTTCTCCACTCTTCTCCTAGAATGTTTCATTTTAGTGGTGTTTGCTCTGGGAAATTCTTCCCAAAATATTTATATGGTGGTGGATAGATCAAAGCTTTGCAGAAAAGAAATAGCTTTTGCAAACAAGGGATCCCAAGGGAATTGTAAATTCTGCCACTGGGAAAATACTGGTTCCTTAGTATTCCTCATTAGTGTGTTTTAAAGGTGTTTTTCATAACCTGTTCTACCAATTGTAGATAATTACTAGACAGGATTTCAGCTGCCCTAACACAATTCAGAGGAGAGTGGGAGAACTGGAACATCCAGCACAGATAGACAAGTCTACTGGGGAAACCAGGAGCCTGGAGGATCACAGCACAGAGAGTGAGCTGGGGACACGTGTCTGTTTGCTGCCATTTATCTGGCACTGATGGGGCCGTGTTCCCATATAGGATGACATCCAAAGCCTGCAGCCCCAGCGTGCTCATCCAACCAGCACTTGTACCCTCCTTCTGTAACATGTTCCTTCCCAGGAGGGACAGAGCTGCCTGTTGCTTTGTGAAGGCTGAAGCTGAGAGGAAAACAAAATTACAGGAAGGATTAAAGATGATTGCGTTGCTCTTTTTTCTTGCTTATGTCTCTCTCTTCTGCCATTGCAGGTTGATAGGCTGATGGAACTGTATTTTAAGTACCTGGATGCAATGCAGGCAGCTGATAAGAAGATTGATGGGGAGAAACACGTATGTATTGCTTAAGTTTTACCAGGTCATGTCTGTAACACCTCTGCACGGCCATGTCATCTGTACAGGACTTCTGGCTCAGCCAGTCACTGTTCTCATACCTGTGCTGTTCCTCTTAATTCCTGTTGCCTCACCTTCCAAGTTCCAGGTAACCTTAGACAAAGTGGGCCAAGAATTTCTCTACAAGTGCTTCTGGCTGTCTCTTAGAGTGAATTTTACTAGAAGTACCTAAGTCTGTCTGTGCTTCAATTTGCCTTCACTTTTGCCTGGCTGCAGTCCTGCTTGGTTTGGCAGATGGAGAGCAGGTGAAAAGCAGAGAGACAATTACATGATAATGTGTGAGGCCTCCTACCCTGGTCTGCAGAGTTGTGATCAGCAATGAGGAAGTGTCTGTGTTGATGAGTTGGCTGAGGAGCAGCCAAAGGGCTGTGTGCTCTCTGCACACCAGCAGTGAACGTTTGAGTGACACGAGCCTTGGTACCGCACAGCACTTTCTTGGAACTGAGGCTGGAACAGACCTTTTGAAAGGGAACGAGCGGCTGGAGTCAGGAAGCAGCTTGCAGAGCTGTTAGCCAGCTTGGCCAGCTTCCCACAAGATTATCTGTATCAGTGCTGGGGAGGGTGTGAGATTGAGTAGCACTGATGGAGAGCAATGGCTGCAGCTGCCGTCGCGCGCGCCGCGCTCTGCGTGCCACGGGCAGCAGCCCCCCGCCAGGCCCCGACAAACAGCTGCCTGCCCGCTGCCAAGGCTGCTTCTCCGGGCACTGCCAAACATTCCGAGGGCATCAGGGCACCGCTGCTGCTCAAAGAGGCACGGGAGTGAGTGATGAATGGAGCTGCTTTTGCTGCTGGCACTCAGGCTCCATATGGGCAGTGGCAGCGGCACCACTGAGCGGTGGCCTGGAGGAAAACAGCATTTAGTCTTTCCTGCTTTCCTTCTGTGCTCTGTCCTTCCTCCTCAGGACAGGGCGAGAAATTATTTATTCTTTACATTTTGGTGTTGGTGTGGGGGCTTTAGAACTCAAAAACCAGATTGGATTTTTTCAGTTGAAGCTTTGTAGTGTGTCAGAGCTGCTTGTACAGAGCCCTAAAATACCACATGCAGAGCAAGGGTATGTGCCCTTTATCCAGGAACACCCTGGAGCAGCCTGCAAACGTTAACATCTGTAGCAAACAGCCAGCACAAAGCAAGAGTGGAGGGAATTTGAGTGTGAAGATCCTTTTGTGGAAGCTTTTAAATTAATAATATTAACCCATTTGTGTCTACTAAATGCATAAGAGAAGTAGAACTAAGGAATGTCACATTCTCCTCCTGTATCCAAAATAAATGGACCTCAATTCTTTACCTTCTATTAGAACTAATAATAGGATTTAGCAGAAGGATCTCATGGGTGCAACGTATTGATCACAACAGATATATAAAATATGATATTCAAGTTAATTCCTAGCTTGGAACACTTTTGGAGAATTATGGTTTGCTTTATTTTGTGCATCATCAGATGGTCAGTGGGACATGGTCTCCTGAGATCTGAAGTGGCTCAAGTGTTTTCCCCTCACATAAATAGGCAAAAGTCATCATTCTGTCTGCCACATCATGGCACTGTCTGGCTGTGACAGGATTTATGGGACACTTTAGTGTTCCTTGTTGTGGCACATGAATCACTGAGGTGGATTGTATGAACACTTTAGAAATGGTGTTCTGTCACTGGGGGGCTTTTGACCTTTCCCTTGCAGTAGAGGACATGGTACCCCAAAACTCTGGTATACAGATCCTCACCTTTCTCCCTGCCCCGTGGAAAAATGAAACTTGGTGAGATTTTACAGGTTCAGCCTACACTGACAAGAGTGAGATCTGAGTCTGATGGACAGAGTATCCTGGTATAAGTCTTGCATTACAAGGAGTGAAAAGCTGCTTACACAAGGAATGACTGAGTGCTTTATCTTTAGTAGTGCAGCTGGCATAAGAAGTTTCTGCTCTTGTAGTTCTCCTTTTTATTTCTTTTAGCTTGGCTTATTTTAGTGATTTGGTTTATAGCCCTGCTTTTCAGCCCATAGCAGTGATGGTAGGGGAATAGTTGAGGGTGGGAGGGGGGGGAGGAGTTTCTGAAGCCAGCTGTTTTGAGGAGGAACAGTTGTAATAATCTGCACCCTGCTTTGGACTTGAAACAGAATGAGGTCATTGAGCCCCTTCTTAGTGTTACCCCCTTGTTTGCTTCAGTGGAATCTGTTCAGAAAGGTTCAGAGGTGATAACTTGGTGATTATCCTGATTGCCATGGGAAACCCAGGAGCAAAGTCCATGAGAGCATTGTCTCCAACACCTGATGCCTATCTTAGCACTTTTCTCAGAGTTTTTAGTTCATGAAAATATCTTGTTCTCCTCTCAATTTCTTTAATTATTTCTGTAGGAAATGGTGCAACATCCTGTGGCCTTTACCTCTCTCTAAAATGAGGTATAATTATGGGTGGCAGCAATAGCCTTGATGATCTCTAAAGATGGTAGGAAATGACAGGAGATAGTTTAATATTTTTATAGTTCCGCGGAAAATTATGCTCATCAGGTTTATTCAATAGAATATTCTCATCAGACACTTTGTGCTATAATGACTTACAAATTACATGCTAATTGTGGTACAGCTCAGCCACTCCATCCTTGAAGAGGTGGAACTCCTAGGATGACTGTGGTATCCACAGGTGGGGATAACAGGTGGGGATTTGTTTCAGCCCATCCTTTCAGTTTGGTGTGGAAAGACCAAATTGCTTGGAGCTGTGCTGAGGGCAGGACATGATGGCTCTAAGTGTGGCTCTTAGCCTGTGGTCTGAAGGCCCTTCCTGAGCATGTCTTGCATCCCTCAGCTCTCCCCAGTAATACCGACAGAAAGTACTAGGAGGAGAGACTCCATCCTTAGAGCACGAGACGTGTTGTGGTGGTTGTTCTGGTGCACTCCTATTTGGAGCATGTTCATTTCTGTCCACCTGGATTGGCCTTGCTGTTCCACGTGGTGAGGGTGTAAAACCAGGATCCTGGAGTTGTTCTTTGTTCTTGGTCAGTATCCTTTTGCTCTGCCCAGCCGTGCAGTGTGTGCTGGAAGGTGAGTGATAGATGAGGAGGGAGGAGGATGCAGAAATCTCCTCCTGTGCCTGTGTGGAGCAATGTGATTTTTGGTACAGCACTGGCACATCCATCGCATCTTAAGGCTTGGAGTCTCTACCTGACACCTCGAGGCCTGTCAGTCCTGCCTCATTAGTGTGAGAGAAGCTCATTTTAGCTTCATAGAAGCCCATCTTATTGCTGTCTTCTCCCATCAGCAAGGGGCATCTCAGCACATATTGCTGGCAGATTAGAAATGGCACCTGAGCACTCATTTGGAGGTTAGCGACTGACAGCTTTGAAAGAGAGTCCAAGAGGGAAAGAGGCTGCTTGGTACTGTACTGGAGGCAGACCAGCACTGAAAGGGTGGCTGTGTTTTTTTTTTTTTTTAATAAAAAAAGGACTGTGAAAAGGCACCTAAAAACTGTACTTGTCTTCTAATTCATATCTGCTTAATTTACTGGCACAAAATAATCTTCTCTGCTGAGAGGGGCTGTTGGAGCCACCACCGCTGTGTAATCAAGACTGCGGCTGCCTGGATCCAGCTCCTGTGATCACTGTGCTCGGATCAGAATACAGAGCAGACCTGGCTTTTGTTTCTTGCTCTGGAGATTCGGAGTCCTGGCCTGTGGATGTTTTTCTGCTCAGGAATTTAGCACTGTTGAGAAGAGCAGCCAATGAGCCTGTGTGGAGTGTGAGCAGTAGTACAGGAGTGAGCGTGTTGTCTTTCTTGAGTGTTTTTTTAGATAATTCAGTAAGTGTTCAGCTTGCTCACTAGCCAGACTCATCATTGTTCAGCTTTAGAGACCAGATTTGAGCCATTTGGCATGGATTTAGGGTGAGGGAAGTCACTCTCTGCACAGAATTAGATTTTTCTACTTACTGGCAAGAGCTCACATGCAGGCTTTGCCCAGTCATGCCTGTGCCTATGATTTTGAGAACCTGGAGTAAATGACAGCCATGCATGTGTTGGAGTCTTCAGGATCTGAAGCTAAAGTGTCACATCTGAGTGTAGCCAAAGCAGTTGATGTCACAACACGATTAAGAAGGCACTGCCTTCTAAACTTGTTCTTTTACTGGCAGACTGGATTTCTAGGAGGAAAGGAGAAGTATTTCACTACCTAAGCTTTCCTCTTCCTTTCAAGAAGAAGTGAGAATCAGCTGTCTAAGTCACTCCATCATATTTCTATCTGGGGAGCATCCATTGCCCCCCTCCGGGGACAGTTGCACAGGGCTCATTTTCCTTCTTACGCCTAAACCCCTCAACTCACCGCTAGGTGCGAGGGCTTGGCTTGACAGAACAGCAAAATTTGACATCCTCAGTCATCTTTGGTGCTGGTGACTGGGTTCCTGGAGCACATGCACCCGAGGAGGCGCGTCCTGCAGAGCGTTGCAGGTGCGCAGCGCTCGCAGGTGATGGCTCTAATGAGGAAATATTGCTCCAGTGGTGTGTGCCTGCCTGCCAACTGCTGCAGAATAAATCACAGAGCTGCTTCCTTTGTTTAAGAATGAATCCTGAAGACAAACCCTAAAATGCAGAAGGTGACATGTGACACAGTTGTTTGGGCCTGTCAGTCCCCATGAGGATGGAGCACAGGCACGTCCTGGGGCCAGCTCAGAGGAGGCTGCTCTGAGCTCACTGCTGGGTGGCTCTTGGCAGTGTTTTAAAGAAGATGAGCTCTCTGGGCATGAGGGATGGAATGGAATGGAGGGATGGAATGGCCTCTTTCATTCTCCCTCTGGGCAGGTCTCTCTGGTGAAACTCATGTATACAGAAGAAGGATGGATGATGGGTCATCATTCCCATGGGAGTCTTTGGCTAAAAAACCCTGTCCTGGGTCTACCCTGGCAGCACCCCTTAGAAACAGCTGGAAGAGCCTGGCTGGGCATGGAAAAGCTGTCCTTGTGCAGGATTTTCAGATGAGGCTTCTCATGTATCAGTCAATCATGAAGCTAGAAGCCTGATAGCTCTTAGAGTGTGCTGGAGTCATGTTCTGCACTGCTGAACAGCACCCTCAGATGGCCAGTAAAAGAGCAGGTTTTGTTCCATTCTGACAAAGAACTTGTAAATCACGGATACATGGGTCTGTTCCATAGTCACACACTCTCACCCCTCAATGTAGAAATGTGATTTGTATGTTTAAATTAAAATTTTGACTTGCAGATCGACACACTTCATGACCAGCAAAGGCAAAACTTTTTGAAAATGGAATGAAATGTTTTGTGAATATAAATGAATTATTAAAAATACTTCGGTGAGAAATATATGTCTGATAATGTTTGGGGGAACAAAGCAATTCTTAAGAAACCACAAATTCCGCCAACATTTTGCCACTCCTGATGGGAAGTGCTGTGAGAGAATCCTCTCACCTTTCCTTTGCGTGGCTTTACAGGACATGGTGCGTCGAGGAGAGATCATAGACGATGACATGGAAGATGAATTCTATCTCCGTCGTCTGGATGCCGGGCTCTTTGTGCTGCAGCTCATCTGTTACATCATGGCAGAGATCTGTAATGCCAACGTTCCCCAGGTAAAGCTGCATACAAGGTTGGCAGATCATCTGTGTTTTCATTCATGGTGCAGACAAGGCTCTAAATCTTTGCAAATGCTGCATTGAGTAATTGTTTCTCTAATTCCCTTTTTGGGAGGAAACCTCCTTTTTATTGCACTTGTGTCCATACAGCTCCATCAAGTTGCAGCAGATAGGGCATTAGTGGGGACAGAAGTTGATTGCTGTCACTAAATTCATATAATCAGTGTGAGTGAGGTCAGGGTTTGAAATGGAAAGGCCATGTTGATGCCATTGCTGAGGGAGCAGGGGGAAGGGACTTGCTCTCAGGAGGTCTCATAAAAGCACAGCTACAGCTTTTCTTGATGTGTGCAAAATGCTGCATCTCTGCTTCCTCTGTGAATACATTGGGGTTTGTGAATGCATTCTGTGGCTTGTTATTTCTGTGCCATGTGCCTTCCTAGGTGTTCCTGAGCATATGCTGAGGGCTGCCAAGACTGAGTTGGTTTTTGTGGTGTTCAGGTCTCGGCTTATCCCTCAAAGTGGGAAAAAGTGGGGCTGTGTATGGACTTGTGTTGAAGATCTCTTTCTTCTCTGTCCTACTCCCCATCAGATTCGTCAGAGAGTCCACCAGATCCTGAACATGAGAGGCAGCTCCATTAAAATTGTTCGACACATCCTGAAGGGTGAGTAGAGATATTTTTGTGCAAGTGTCTCATTGCTACCAGGGACAGCTTGGTCATGGCTTTGCAGGCTGAGCCTTCACATGTAATTCTCCCTGGCTTCCTGAGCATCTCCAGGCAGCAGCTGAGCAGTGTTCTGAGATCCTGGCAGGGCTGGAATCACCCTGATTAGTGGCGTGCTTTGCTTTGCGTCCGAGTTAGGACACTTGCTGTAGCTGCTGTCAGAGAGCAGCACATCACTGCACGCTTCCATCAGCTCCAGCCTGGCTGGAATTCACTGCTGACATTAACGTGAGAGTAAATATTTAAGGGAAGTGTACATGCCTGCTAGAGGGAAGAATAGTGGAGTCTCATCTTTCATTAACATGGCCTTGCACTTTACCATCTGCACCATATTAGTACCCATGGTGTATTTGTCTTGTTCTTAGTGTCAAATTAATAGGGATTATAGCATTAAAGTATCCTCCATAGCTTTAAAATGTAGCTGTTGTGATTTGCAATCCCAGTTTTAAAGTACTGCTTGTTATTTTTAATGCTCATGGTGAATTAGGGCAATGCCTATTTGAGCTGTAGCCCTCCTCTGCAGCCTGCTGGCCTTCAGCAGCAGCAGCCAGTGGAACTGGGGGAGAGAAGGGCAGGACTCAGCCTCTTCCCATGGCCCCTTGGAGCTGAGAGGCTTAGTGGGAGCAGGAGGGAACCAGAGCTGCCTGGAGAAGATGCTTCCTCATGGAATATATCTGCTCCAAAGGGGCTGTGTTGTTTTCAGTGTGAGGAGAGGAGTCTATTTTTCTTCTGGAGGGAAGGGAAGCTTGACAGCATTTCTGGCATAGTGGGCTGTATTTCAGTGTTTCTGCTTTCTTGGGGAGCAACAATGTTCTCCTGGGCTTTTCTTGCCCCCACTTCAACAATGGCAGGTACACACAGCTTATTTCCTGCAAAACCTGTCGGTTTTCTCCCTTCTCATATGCAGGAAAAAAGGAATCAGAGGACTGGCTGGTATGACAAAATCAAGAGTGATTTTCTGACAGTGTGAAATTACCTGCAGCTATAGGCAATCTCTTTGGCCCTTGTCTTTAGCAATGAGCTGCAAGTTAATGCCTGCTGGTGAGCAGGGGGGCTGCATACGATTTTCTGATTTTAATTCTGATACTTGAAAATTCCTGCCTCTAAACTGCCCCTTTCCAATGTGGACTATGGCCACATCCCTGTTCAGATTCCCACACTTGCCCTGGGCTGTGTGTCCCTGGGGGAGTTGTCTGCACACCTTGCTGGATTTGCACATCTCACGGTCACGGCTCTGGGGTGTTGACTTACATACCAAACTGAATTGGAGGGCAGCTGCATTAAAATTTCATCTGATTCTTTCTTTCCCAGACAGTGACTTGCATTGTGAAAGTTTCTCCGTGGTTGTGTCGGGTGTTGCAAGCTCAGGGTTGCGCTGGGTTGGAGCTCTCAGCAGCAGCACGTTCCCTGCCTGAAGGGGCACACTGACTTGTTAATAATGCAGGGATGGGCACAGAGTTTAGGCTCTGACTGCAGCTCTCCCCAACTCTTAAACTTGCCAGTTTTAGAGACTTCTAGAGACAATAATCAAAACCTCAGTGATAAATTTCTTAGTGGATGCTTGTGAAGTCCTGCAGTGGCACCTGGGAGGCAGCACTGGGCTCAGCTGCAGTCTGGGCTCTGAAATTTGAGCATTTCAGTAGTTACACACCTGTGTCCACATGTGCAGTCAGCACAGATTCACCAGCCTGTAACAGCAGCAGCACCAGGGACATGCACCTGCTTTTCTGAAGGAGTCCCTTCCCTGGACACAGCTTGTCAGGGAAGCCAAGGGGCTGGAGCAGGGATTTGGGTGTGAACCCTGCAGTGTGCTGCTGTGATGCAGGGGCAGCAAGGGACTTCCAAAACTTCACTGGAGTCAACTGCACAAGACTCTATTGCAAGTGACTGAGAGATCAGGAGCTTGAGCCTTGGCTGGAATGTTTCCAGGCTACTTCCCAACTTGCTCTCAGGACAGATGAGGACTGGTTTATTTTTACTTTTCGTTCAGTGTTTTGCTCTTGTTCAGTTTTTATTTTCTATTTTTGCATACTAATTAGGTGCTCAGTTTTTAGTTTGATTTTTATGGCCTACATATTCTCCATGTTTCTCTGGCAACCTGACAGCTGATGGATCCCTTGGGGTGGCTCAGAATTACTTACGATGCAAGCAAGGAAGCGAGGCTGTTTTCTTATGGTAGAGCTTTCAAGGGGGAGGAGTGGGCAGGGAATAACGGGAGGCTCATTAATGCATTTCTGCAGGCTGACCAGTCCTCCCACACTTCCTTTTTCAGAGATCAAGCATTTCTTCCAACAGGACAGTTAGTTTATGCTTTGGAAGGAAACAACTGAGTGGTGTGTACCTTGGCTAGGGAGATGTTTTGGGGATGGAGGCTGGACTGGGGATGGCAGCAGTGTCTGTATCTTGGGGAGGTGCCTGATCTCCATCTGTCATTGGGAATGGAGTGAGGCACAGGCTTCTCTGAAGTGATACTTGGCTCTGGAATGGCAAATCTCCCTGTTCTTCACTGATCCAGAGGGACTAGCCATTGATCCTGGCTACCTCAGGAGCTCTGTCAGAGCTGCTCCTGCTGAGGCCCCCCCTCACACCTGGTGTCAGATGAGCAGGCACACTGGGAGCTGGGCATGTGGAATTCCTGCTGCACATTCCAGCCCAAACCTGTTAGCACAGGTAAACACAAAGGAAGGGTCAGTGTGCTCTGAGGATGGAGCTTGGTCTGGCTCATGGTGCCTCCATCTGTGCAGGCTCCAGAGCTTCCAATATCTATTACAAGCCTCAGTATTTCCCAATTGATTTTTACTGTTCTGTAACCATTGTATTTTGTCTAATGAAGCAGAAACCAATCTTGGGCCCTTTCCCTTTGTGTAGCTACAGCAGTGTGTAAGCTCTGGTTAACTGTTGGCAGGAGCAGCTTACATTTGATTTTTTTTAGCAGTCTCAGTGAAGTGGTGGAATTTTAAATAAAAAAGTAAATACATAAAATCTCAGTTGGAGATTTACTTTTTTAAGCCTGGTTCTGGGGGTTTTATCTGGTGTCTTCAAGCTGCTAATGCTTCAAATGAACATTAGCAGCTGTCATAACCCAGTAAACATTCTGCCTTAGATTAACAGGGGTTTTAGTCTTACAAAGACTAGATATTTAGAAGGAGGAATGCTAAGCTTTTAGACAAGATAAGAAGAATTTGTGTCTTGTTTTTGTTTGGGTGATCTCCTGGTACAAAGAAGAGCAGTGTCATTAGTGGCACTCAGTGGCTCCCTGCTCCAGCCCTAGTCCAAGCAGTCTGGCTATCCTACAGCTGGGGGCAGAGCTGCTGGCTGTGCCAGGCTTGGAGACTATGGCTGTCCCTCACCTGGGCTTGGAGAGGCCACTGCAGGTGGGAAGTGTTGCCCTTGGGCTGCAATAAACTCCAGCACTCACATCCACTGTCATGTTCCAGAGGCACTTACCCTGGTGGAGCATGGAAGGGCTGCTGGGGACAGAGCTGGCTCCTCCACCAGCCCCACTACTCAGGCTCTGGTACTGCCTGAGGGGACAGGGGAGCCTGAGCTAAGAAGGGGACCCCATCCCTGTGCACTGGGATCATCTCGTGCCTGAGGTTTGGATCCCCAGCCCAGCCCAGAGCCCGCACAGCATGGCAGGGCCGAGCTGCCTCACAGCAGTCAGTCCATACACAGGGACCTACAAGGAATCCCTCCTTGCAGGAGCTTTCTGCTGCTTTTAAGAGCTGTGGAGAGCAGCTCATACACTGAGAGAAGGTGCCCTGATCTGGTCCCTTTGCTAGAACAGTGGGCAGCTCAGGTTCACCTGCAGCAAACCTCAGCGTTGCCGCCTGCTCACGTTACAGGTACCAGAGCGGTTTATAAATATTAAAAATATTTTTCCCAGAGGCTTGGTAAAGAACTCTACTGCTTTTACATGGAGAGAGAGAGTGTGTACACACAGGAGGGAAGACTCCCACATCAGCTAACTTCTGCCTGTCCTCACTGCTTTCAGTGCTCCTGTAACAAAGGCTTTGATGGAGCTCAGAGCGTGTAGCTGTGCTAAATGTATAAATATTAAAGCAAACTTTCTGCAGCAACTTACCATTCAGTGCTGAATACAAGCTGTTCTGTTTGTTTGGAAGAAGGAAAAGAATGCAAGCAGGCGGAGGCAGGGAAGTGCTGTCTTAACCATCAGCCTGCTCCTGATTCCTCAGATTTGTTCAGCTCCTTGCTTCTGCAGCTCAGAACCTGCTTTTCATATTTGCTTTTTAAACCGTCTCTGAAAATGCAGGTTGTGGTTGCAGGAAGGAGGGAGCTGGTAGGGGATGAGAGCTGACAGCTCCAAATGAATATCAGGAAGGAGAGCTACAGAGGGAATGTTTAGTTCTGTGGTGTTTGGCCACGTGCATGGATGGGCAAGTCTGTGGTCAGGTCTGGTGTCCTCTGCCTGATGACAAGTAGTTTGGTTTGTGGTTAAATCTGAACTGGTGGCTTTTCTTCTGTGTGGTTAAAAGCACTGGGTGGATGGAGGAATTGGAGTCTCCTGGGCAAAACTCCTTGTTCAGGATGCTTGGACAGCAGGCAGGTTAAACCCAGGGCTGGGAATGATTGACAGTTGTCACAGACCCTGCCTGACCTTTCCTGGTGACACTCAGTGTCCAAAGGGACCTGGGAAGCCAGTGATTTATGGTACTGTTGGCATTTCTTGGGCATAATGCCATGACTCCCATGCCAGGGAATGGGTGCTCCTGGGTGCTGCTGTGTGCTTGGGCCAGAGCAGGGAGTTCTCTGTGTCTGTCTGCCTCAAAAGCTTTAATGAGTGTAGCAGGTGTTTGTTATGCAAAGCTTTAACCCTGGGGATGGGCAGGAAAACCATCAATGCTCCTTGCATTAATTCCCATGTGGCTGTTTGCAGTAGTGTGGGTGTAGATTCCTCTGTGGTGTCTGCAGGAGTTGTGGCCCTTTGTTGCTGTGGCACTCAAAGCCTGTGTCCCTGTGCTCTCTCTCTCCCTGCAGAGTACGCAGAGAACATCGGGGACGGGAAGAACCAGGAGTTCCGGGAGAGCGAGCAGAAACGGATCCTGGATCTGCTGGAGAATTTCTGAGGCCCTGGGAGACACCTCTGTGTCTGCCCACAAGGACCTGGCGCCAGTCCTCCCTCCTCCTGCCCCTCCTCCAGCCTCTATTGCACGATCAAAGTGATGTTTCTGTGAAACTGCTTCTAAATGGGATTTGGGAGATATTAAAGATAGTTTGCTTTTTTTTTTTTAGTTGCTGGTTTGTTATTTGAGCAGTGTTCTGTGAGTGGGGCTGCAGCTGCATGCCCAGCACAAAGCCAGCATGAGGTTCTCATCTTTTTTATCTTTTTCCCCCTAAATCAAGCTGCCAAGGATCAGTGTGAAACAATACAAACGTGTGTGTGGCAGGGAGGGCAGAGAGGAAGCCTGCCTGGCTCGAGAGACTGTTGGCAGGTTATTCCAGCCTGATCCATTAATGAAAATGTACAACCCTTGCTCTGATGGGAACCAGGGAGGCTGAGGTGGTGGTGTGTGTCCAGTTCACCCCTGCAGTGGCAGAAGAGATCCAGGAATTAGCCACATCATCTATTCCTGTTACATCTTCCCAAAGGTGAGTGGGAATTGAAAGTAGGTTCTGGCACAGGCTGGTCGCTGTTCCCTCCTGCAGAGGGAAAAGAGGGAATGAGTCCATTGGGGTTTTACCCAGAACTAAGAGTGAGGGGAGGTAAGCAGTGATATGCCCAAATTCCATTGCCTTGCTTTCCCAGTCAGTTTTTGGTCTTGGCTGTGCTTGTTCAGTAGAAAACCAATGTTGTGGCTCCTGGACAGGGAGCTTGGCTCTTGGAGCAGCAGCAAGTCCCTGAGAGCAGAGGGATGGCCCTGCCTGCCCCAGGGGAAGGGGCCACAGCTCATTCTCATCAGCCACAGTGTGGATTTGGGTGTCGTTGTGCCAGACTCCAGTGCTTCCCTGAGCCGGGACTCCCAGCTGGGATGGGAAGTAGCAGAGGATATTTTCCTGCATCCTCTTTTCTGCCACTGAAGTTAATGACTGTCATCACAAGCCATCGTGGCTCCCGCAAGCTGGGCCGTGCCTAATTTAGAGAGATTTGCATGCTGGCAGCATTCATTTTTTATCTCCAAGAAAAATGCATTGTCAGGCAAGCTTAAAGGCTTCCTTCAATCCTGACTGCTCCGGCGCTGCTGGCCTGGTGCTATTGAACACTGGTGTTCAGGGCATCAGCATGGAAGTCGTGGCTTCAGCAGCCACAAAAAGCTGCAAAAATACATTTTTTTTTTGTGCAGAACTTGTCAAATTCCTCATTTCTTCCTTCTGTTTTCAATCTGCTTCCTTAGAGGTATTTTTTCCTTTAGCTTTCAAGTGTGTTTAGGTTTTTACTTGATTCTGGGAATTATTCCCTTTCCACACCAGTGGAGTTGTGGTCAGAGCTGGTCTCTGGTTTCCCCTGGAAGATAACTGGCTGTCCCCTCACCCTGTGCTTGTGTTGGAGGAGCTGAGGAGAAAGGGAGGGATCACAGACAGAGAGTTTGAGGCAGGGCAGAAAGGGGACTTAGTGAATGTGGAACAGCTTCAGGTGAGAAGTGGAGCCATGTATCTGGGGGAGAAAAGAGCAGGGAAGGTCTTGAGAAAACTTCAGTGAACTGCCTAAGGGCAAGGTAAGTTTATAAGTCTGAGTGCCCATTTTAAACCTGATTTTGCTGTTTGCTGCATGTGTGTGTATACATGTGGTCATTTCCATGCACAGCTGGTGAGCTGCTGTGGGTGTGCAGTGCATGATCCCTGCTCTGAGTTGGCTCCTCTCAGATGGGGAAAACCTCCTGCAGCATCTGCTGGGAGTGAAATGTCAGTCACTGCCACGGGGGGTTGTGCCAGTGAACTCACATTGGAAGCTCTTGCAGCAAGGAACAGGGGCTGGAGGAATGAAAAGCCTGGTGGTGTGGTGTGTGGGTTCCCTGGGGAGCAGGAAAGGGTCTTGGCACTGCTCCAGCTGCCAGCAGTCAGTGCTGTCCTGGATCAAGAGAGGGAACAGGCACAGCCTGTGGTGGGGCCTGGGCTCAGCAGCATCCTGTGAGGTGAGGTGGTGTTCCCTCTGCAGGGCTGGGGACGTGGTGCCACCCCTGCACTGTCCCTCACAGTTCTCAGGGCTGTGGTGCTGCCCCTGGGGAGCAGGAGTGCCTTGCCATGAGTATTGTGTTGCCCAGCTGAAAGAAGAATTTGTGGGATTAGAGAATGGCAGTGTGCTCATCCCACCCAGCCCAGCCACTGTCCTTGTGATGGATGAGGGTGCTCCAGATGTTGCTGAGGAATTTGTGCAGAGATGGCTCCTGCAAATCAGGCTTTTACAAGGTGGATGACGAATTATTCTCTTCTAATTTTCAAGCTCTTTCAGAGGGAGGAACCCCACTGCTCCGAAGGAGCCCAGTCGATTTTGATCCTGGTAATCACAGCAGGCGCTGCCATGTACCCCCACTCTGGGCCCACACTTCAGTGCTGGGAAACACTGGATCCTCTGCCTTGGTCCTTGGGATAGGCTAGGGGCCCACCTGGGCACACTGTTATTAATTAAGGTAATTATTCAGCTTAATGTGCTGCTCCTAGCCAGCTCATTTGTGCTGTCATATTGAGCAGCACAGAAAAGCCTTGGAGGTGTGAGGATGGGCACCCCGAGTCTTGGCAGTTGTGGAGAATGACGTTATTGTAATTGAGGGAGGATTAAAAGGTGGAGCTAGTAACAGATTTCCTTGAGGAAGCATCCATAGGCTGCAGACAGGGGGATTTGTGCCCTGCTTTAACCCTGCTGGTTCTGTAGCCCTGGAACAGCAGCATCGCTATTGGCTTTTGAGCTAAATGTGAATTTTGGGAGAGGGTGCAGAATTGGCACAACCCACAGGCAGCACCTGTGGGACTCTGGGCTGCTGGGAGTGGTGGTGGTGAGTGGTGACAGGAGCCTGGTGGCCTTGGCTCCTCTGTGAGCCCTCACTGTGTTGAGCCACACTCCCTTGCCCACTCAGCTCTCAGAGTACCGGGCCAGCCTCGGCACAGGGCAGCAAAACATGCAGGGACAGAGACCCGTCCCCATTGTACCCCTCCATGGGCTGTGCTTTCTCGTCTCTGATTGTAAACAGATTTGACTAAAGAGGTAAATGAGAAGGTAATTAGAGGGAACATGATGGATGGGGCTCTGGTGATGGGAAGCAGGCATCTTGCCCTCCAGGAGAAAGGAGCTGGGAGGGTGTTCTTCAGCAGAGCACCCGTGGTGCCTCACGCCTCCCTCTGCAGCAGGATCCTGGATGCAGTGGTGGGAGCTCTGACCCCTGGGGGTGCCCCAGGCTGAGACCAGCTGTGGGCAGTGGCTGCTGCAGGCAGGGATGAGCCTGTCACCTGGACATCTGGACTTTGATGCCCTTTTGGCAGGGCACTGATCAGGGCTCTGCAGCCTTCGGTACCAGGCACACGAGGCTGCTGAGCACCAGAGCAGGATTTAAAAGCAGGAAAGCAGCAAAGGATGAGGGAGATGCTCTCCTCAGTCTGTGGGGTCATTGGATTCCTCTCCCCCATGGAGATGCTTGCCCTGGTGGGGTTTGGTTGGGCTGAGGCCAGGCTGGGCTTGGCTGGGGCTGGGGAAATCCTGGGGAGGGAAAGGGATGGTGACACCATCCATGCAGTGGGTGACAGGGTAGGAGCCCCAGTGCTGGCAGTATCAGGGAGGGTGGGAGCCCTGGTTTCCTCCTGCTGGGAGTGGCAGGAGCTGATGGCATTTCCCCCTGGCCACAGGAGGCAGGCACAAACCATCCTCACTGTGTGTCCAAATCCATCTTCAGCTGCTCCCAGCTGAGCCTCCCTAAACGGGGAGAAATGAGTGTAAATCATGGCTGAGGAACATCTCCTGATATCCCAGTGGAGGGACTGAGGCTGTGCTACATACAGCGAGAGGCTGGCAGCACTGGGAACAAACCATCAGCTGCGAAATAAGTCACTTACACTATTGATTTTGTAAAATATTTTTTTTCTTTTAAGGCCTTGCTCTCAGGGAAAGCTTTTCTCTTGGGGCAGGAAATTATTTGGAGACGGAAGGGCTGGTTGCTTTGTGGTATTTTTTGTTTGGTTTTTTTTACATTTAATTTTTTTGATGCTTAATTGTTTGGAAAGAGGGAACTGTTCCACAATGACGGACACCTGTGATATTGCTCCTCTCCATCAGGAACCTGGCAGTGGGTTCTGCAGAGGAAGGAGTTAATGGCCTGGAAATGGGCTTGAGTTCTCTGAAGAAATAGTTCTTTTCAAGTCATTTTCTTCTCAATTTTATGCTTTGGAGACTTCCCTGTGTAGGGGCTGCTCTGGGCAGAGGCCTTTGAGTCCCAAAGCCCCCATGTGCTGGGGGTGGGGGGTTCCTGCTGCCTTTCCCACATGGTGCTGGGACTCCCAGGGCTCCCCAGGGTGGGGGCCAGGGACACGGGGCTGTGACCATCCCAAAACAGGCAGGGGGACAAAAACACTGCATGTCCCTGCCCAGAAATGCTCCCACTGCTCTCCCAGCCAGGTCATGCCACTGGGCAGGGCTGTGCTGGCAGTGACATGAGGAGGCCGTGGTGGTGCTGGTGTCTTGAGCAAGGTTCCCTCTACCCAAAACCCCTCTCCTGCTGGGTCTGTTATTTTTGAAGCTGTTGTGGCTGTCGTGGTGTGGGTGGGTGGGTTGTGTTTGCTCACCTGAGCTCCCACTTGCTGCCTCCCTGGCTGCTCCCTCCCTGCTCCAGGGGATCCCGACAGGCTCTGCCTCCATGGCTGGCTGTGCCCAGGATGATTTGTGCAGGAGCAGGCTCTAATGCTGCCTGGCGGGAGCATTGTTTTCCTGCAGCGCACGCAGACCTTTGCAAATAATCTAATAATGCAGGAATGTCAAACTTCAGCTGTGGAAGGAAATCCTTTTATACAGGAATTGTCAAGTCCCTAAACAAGTATCAGAAATGAGCTCAGTATCAATGTGGAGGGTGTTTATTCTGCCCGTCAGAGAGATGAACAACCCAATTCACTCTCCCAGGCAGACGCAAATTCGAGCGTTGGCTCCTGGACCTCAGGAGAGCTCAGTGCTGAGCCTTGGGGTGCCCTTGCCTGAACCCTTACAGAGGTGAATTTCAAAATAATGCATGAAGCAGACCCCAGTGCTTCAGCAGCTCTGGGGTTTGGGGTTTGAGGTTTTTTTCTTCCCTTTGCTGAGCAGCTTTTGCTGTCGAAAGGGAACATGAGGTGTTGGCATTGGAATGAGCACGAGCAGCACTCGGGAGCCAGCAGGAAGGACCAATGCCCTTGCTTTCATTCTAGGTGTCCTTGGGCAACTCCAGGTTAGAGCTGTGTCCCCAGGGATGTTCTTTGTGCCCCTCAGGGTTTGGGTGTCCCCCTGAGGCTGATGCCCTGTGAGGTGCCACCGATCTGGCTGACCCCCATCCCCTTCCAACCCCATCCAGCTCCTCTGAACTCCACTGCACCCTCCAGCTTTGCAGGTTGCCTTTTCCTGATGGACAGGTGTCCCAGGGAATTCACATGCAAACCTCACGGGCGTACAAGCTGTGCCCACGGTGGATGTGGTGCCTCTGGGATCTCTGTGGTTTCACTTCATGGAAGTGCCCGCTGCTTTCCTCCATCTGGCGAGTGCCCCCCCCGAGCAGAACTGAGCAGTGGGCAGGAACCTGGCACTGGCAGAGATACGGAGTGTTTCATCCTCGAGAGCGAGTTCCTGGGCCCGTTCTGCTGAAAGAGGAGCCCTGTGAGGGCGGTGCCGGCTGTTCAGAGCAATAACGAGAGAGCAGATAAGGGACCCGCTCCGCTCCCGCCTCCGTGTGCGAGTGACCTCCCCCCGCATCCCTGTCACACCACAGGGGCTCATGGCTGCACCCGCAGCAGCAGCACCTGCCCGAGGCCTCGTCACCGGTGGATTAAAATTGAGGAGGAGAACCGAACCTTCCCAGCGTGCTTCAGACTCGGGCACTGGCACTTCCCTGTCTGCTGGGTCCTGCAGAGCCCCAGCACCTGTTTTTCATCCACTGTGATGGCAGAAAATCTGCTGGAAATGGGACTTAATTCAGGTTCTGCCTCTGGAGGTGTTCCTGGCTCCAGGAGGAATTTATGCTCTTTGCTTCTTCCTGACATGATTTAAATATCTCTGATGGTGCACAGGCAGGTTTCAAACCTTGAGGTGCAGCTGCACGGCCTCGGCCTCCCGTGGGGGATGTGCTGCCCTTGTGTTGGGGTGCAGGAGCTGGGCTGGAGCCAGGAACCCCTGCCCATGCCTGGAACGTGCAGTCACCCCTGGATGACATCTGCAGCTCCTGCACTGGCTGCACCTGTGGGTGGGTGCTTCCCAAAGCGGGGTGCCAAGTCTGGGGGAGCACAGTTTGTAGCTGCCAGCTCAGTGTGGGCTTGGTTTTATTCCCTTGCTGGCCAGGGGCAGAGGATGGACCCTGGGCCAGACAGCAGCCATGAGACTTGGGCCAATCACCCAAAATGTGGAGCACACGAGTGCTTGGCCTTTGCTGCTTCTCCTGTTGCACTTGACCCTGTGCATGAACTCTCTCCTTCAGTGCAAGAATCCCCTATTTAAGGGCTTCACAAACCCCATCCTTTGGTACACGAATCCCCCTGTTTTAGTGCATGGTTTTTCCTCCACACATACCTCTGGGAGATCTGATGCTTTTGCTTTGTCAGGATCCAGCCCAGAGCTGCTCCCTGACCCAGCTGTGTTTGCTCAGCAGCTCCAGGCAGCTTCACCTCAGGACACCTGAAGTCCTTTGCCATGGTGCTGTTGCCATCCCAGAGTGAGACCCTCTGATCCCAACCAGCCATGGAAACTTCTAAATGCATGGCTGTGACACCCATTTGTCTGTCACTGCTGCTCCCTCCTTCCCTCAGCTTTTAACTCCAGAGGGAGTAATGAACTTGGGCAGAGATCAATGCTCTGTTCTGAGCCAGGCTTTATTCTGACATGCAGCAAATGCTGCAGCAGGTACAACTTTTTTTTTTTTTTTTAATTATTGATTAGTAAAGCAAGTATGAGGCAGCACAGCTCCTGGCCAGGGACCTGCCTTGCTGGAGGGGAATGGGAAGAATCCCCCCACTCTTTCTGGAGCCCTGCCAAGGGAAGGCTGAGGAAATACAGTCAGTATTTTCAAATCCAATTTAAAGAATCTCTTTGCAGCCAACATCTGTCATCTCATGGCAGAAAACACCTGAAATAATCTGATTTTTTTCCTGTTTATCTAGAGAGCAAATAATATCCTTTTGATTGCTCTGTTGCATGCAGATACTCTCGTGTGAGTGACGCCTGCTCTGTGCCTCCCCCGGTGCTGAGGCCAGGGTTTAGGACACTGATATGGCACCACAGGGCCCCTTGGTGAATTTTAGGCTTTTCAGAAGAGGTGTAGGAATGGCACAGGTGCTGGTGCTGTGGTTGTGACCTGCTGTGAGGCACAGCTCTGGAAGTGTTGGTGCTGTTGGTGGGTTTGGCCTCAGGATTTATGCACCCAAAGGGACGTAGGGATCTTAGCGGTTCCATGAAATTCTGCTCGTGTCAGGAGCAGGGTGGCTGCTCCAGCTCTCTCTGGTGCCACCAGCCCCACTCCAGCTGGGCTCTGAGGGTGCATGTGAGCTTGCAACCCACCCCAGCTGCAGGTTTCTCCTTTGGAGACAAGCCTTGCACAGTCGGGGACAGCGATCAGGATGCACGGGGGACGCGTGTCCTTGTTCTTCCTGTAACGTTTCAAAAACCCCTCCAAGTGCCCCCAGCTGGGCCCTGGCACCGAAGTGAAGCCGGAGCACCGGGCACCGCACCCGCCGGGCACTGCCCCTCCGGCCCTGCCTCTGCAGGCGCTGGGGCCGTGCTGAGATCAACTGGATCGCGCTGGGCTGGGCGGTACCGGGCCGTACCGGGCCGTGCCGTGCCGGGCTGGGCGGGCGGAGCCGCGCCCTGCTCCGGGCGCTGTCCCGGGTGCTGAAGCCTCCCCGGCCGGGACCGGGGGCCGGGGCCGCCGGGGATGCCAGGGAGAAACCTTTCCCTGTGCGGGACCCGTGCGTGCCGCGGGGCTCTGGCCGTGCGGGCAGTCCCGGCAGTGCGGTGCGGAGGGTCCCAGCGAGGCGGGGGAGTCCGGGTGGGACGGGAGGCGTCGGGGGTGCCGAGGGGTCCCGAGGGGGCGCGGAGGGGTCCGGGTGGGGCGGTGCGAGGAATCCCGGCGGTGCCGGGGGTGCCTGGCCGTGCGGAGCAGCACGGGAGTGTCCCGGCGGGCCCGGGGGCAGCACTGGGGGGTCCCGGCGGGGCGGTATTGGGGTGTCCCGGCGGTGCGGGGCAGCGGGCAGCGGGGGGTGCTGGCGGTACCGGGGTGTCTCGGCGGTGCGGGGCAGCACGGGGGGTGCCGGCGGGTCCGGGGGTCCCGGGTGGGCGCGGCGGCTCCGGCCCCGCCCCGCGCAGTTTGGGGATGAACCGTGGGAAAAAAACTTGGGGGGTGCGCGCGGGCCGGGATCCCTCCGCCGGGCGGGGGAGGCTCCGGGCGAGCCGCGGCACCGCCTCGGCGCGCGGCGCCCTCCGCGCGAGGGAA
Organism: Camarhynchus parvulus; assembly: GCF_901933205.1. Taxonomy (NCBI): domain Eukaryota; kingdom Metazoa; phylum Chordata; class Aves; order Passeriformes; family Thraupidae; genus Camarhynchus; species Camarhynchus parvulus. The sequence continues at coordinate 7,637,660 of NC_044590.1, read as the reverse complement.
GAGCTCCGCAGCGCGGCGGCGCCGGGACCGCGGCGCAGCCCCGGGGACAGGGCTCGGCCCGGCGGCGCCGCCGCCCCCGGGACGGACGCGCCCGCGGCAAGATGGGCGCCCTGGCCCTGGCCCTGGGGATTTTCCACTACCTGGGGCTCTACCTGCAGCTCGGCGCCGCCTCCCGGCACCCCCGTGGGACGCCCCGGCGGCGGGCAGCGGTGAGGCGGCGGCGGCGGCCGGGGCTCGGGAAGGGGGCGGCTGAGCGGCGGGAGCTCCCGGGGCTCGGTGCCCCGCGGGGCTGGCGGCGGGTCGGGGCGGCTCCTGCCCGGGCAGCGGGACGGGTGCGGGGGATCGGGGATCCCGGTCGGGCTCCGCCGCCGAGGGCAGCTCCGTGTCGCGGTCCGTCGCGCCGGCGGCTCGAGGAGCGGGGAGCAGCCGGGGCGAGCTGGGGCTGGGTTCCGCCGCTCCCGTCTCCGGAGCCCGGGGAGCGGCCTCTGCCTTCGCCGCTGGGCTGCCGGATCGGGGGCTCTGCACGGTGCGTCCCGGTGCCCGCAGCCACCCGCACCCCGTGTCCGTGAACCTCCCGGCGCGCCTCTCGGTGCCCGCCGCCGTCCGCATCCCGTCTCCGTGTGTCTCACGGTGTCGCCGCCACCACCCGCACCCCGCGTCCGTGAACATCTCGGTGCGCCTCCCGGTGCCGCCGCCCGCCCCGCCGTGCGGTGCCCCACGCCCCGGCAGCGGGGCTTCCCGCTGCCTCCCGCTCCTCCGCTCCCTCCGGTGCGCCGTGGTTCGGCGGGTCCGTGCTGCCGAGCCCGCTGGGATCCACAGGGGTTGGGAAGGGGAACCTCGTCCTGTATCCTGCACCCTCCGGTGAGGAGCCTGGCGTAGGGGCAGCTCCCTCGCGGGTACCGAGAAGGTGACAGGGGACCGAGAGCCCTCGGAGGAGGCTGCTGACACCCTCCTGGCTCTCTGTGGAGTGACACGGGCACGTTCAATCTTAGCCCGAGCAGCGACCACGGGGACACGCTGGGTGCCCGGCTCCCAGCTCTTCCCCTGCCCGGCTCCAGGGCCTCCCGTGTGCGGAGGGACCGACTGACCGCCCCGAGGAACCTCCGGGCACACGGCGCCTCGGGCCATGCCAGGGTGGCAGGTGTGAGGTGTCCCGCAGTTTGTGGTGTCCCGCACCTGCCTGCCCAGGGAAGGGATGATCAGCCTCTGCACTGGGGGCTCACAGCAGGAGAGTTTCCAGACCTGCCAGGCTGGCATGCCAGATGGAAAGGTGGGTGAAGAACCTCCATTAGCCACCGCTTCTCCCCACAGAAATTCAGCAATAGGCAAATAAATAGTGAAATGGTCGCTGCGAGGGAGCAGGGAGCCAAGGAGATGAAATATTCTGGGAGGGCGAGTGCACTTTGGAGCCACATTACAGCTTGCTACTCGAGCAGTTCTGCAGCAACTCACTTAATCACAACAGAAACCTTTATTAACGATACTGAAAAGCAGTGAATAAGTGGGTCATGTATAATAAGCCATTTGTGTTCAGTAGGTGAATACCAATTTGATAAAAGCTGTGTGTGCTGAAAACCTGTATAAATCGCTGTTTAGCAGATTGGAGACTGATCATTTCATTACTGGCTGGTGCAGCTTTCCCTCCACACCACGAGAGTCCAGCAGGTTGGAGATGTGGAGCAGGAGAGGGGCTGTGGCCGGCGGGATGGGTTCGGCTGTGGCTGCCGGGCACGGGCAGGTCCTGCCAGGCTCTGCCCGCAGCAGGCAGCGCCCGGAGCTCGCCGCCATCTCTGCCCGATGCTGGAGGCCTGGAGGAGCCTCCACGGCTCTGCCACAGCCCTGGAAGATGTTCACTCTTAACTTGTCCACGCCGGATGCAGCGAGGGAATTGACCGGGAGCAGCGTGTGCTCTGCAGGCATCAGCGAGCGGCCGTGAGCATCCCTGGAGGGCGGGCGGCTCCCCCATCCTGCCACCCCTCAGTGGGCAGCGGGGTTCTGCTCGCAGGGCAGCCCCGGCTCTGGGGAGGGAAAAGTCACAATCAAAGGAAGTCCTTTACCTGCCGCCACAGCAAAGGCTCTGCCTTTGGCCAGGATGGAGCCAGGATGGGCTCCAACTGCCCCGTGAGAGCATCTGAGCTGCAGGATTCTTCCCACCATCCCCTCCCTACCCACAGTGCTGCCTCTCCCCCTCTCCCTCTCCTCTCCTCTCCTCTCCTCTCCTCTCCTCTCCTCCTCTCCTCTCCTCTCCTCTCTCCTCTCCTCTCCTCTCCTCTCCTCTCCTCTCCTCTCCCTCCCTCCTCTCCTCTCCTCTCCTCTCCTCTCCTCTCCTCTCCTCTCCTCTCCTCTCCTCTCCTCTCCTCTCCTCTCCTCTCCTCTCCTCTCCTCTCCTCTCCTCTTCTCTCCTCAGGCTGGCGCCTTCAATTATTCATGCCCCCCATTGCAGCCTGTGCACGCTGGGTTGCTGCCATCGGCTTTCTCATGCGCTGGCTGGGAAGCTCCAGCCGCTTTCCCAGCCTGCTGGCTCTGGAGCGGGGCAGGGGAGCCGTGCCGTGAGGAGGAGCAGCCCGGCTCCTTCCCGGCATGGTGTACAGGGATATTGCCTCGCCTCAGCAGAGCCGCGGCTGGAGGCTGGAGGGAGCGGTGCCCCGGCTCCCCAGGGCGCTGCCCTGCTCCGTTCCCGCACACCCCAGTGATTATTCTATCAATTACTTTCATAAACACTTTGCATTCTGCCGGATTTTTGCACACTTCCTGGTGGGAATTCTCCACGCGATGTGTTTTTCCTGCTGCTGTTCGTGCAGTCATTCAACGCAATTACATCTGACACCTCTCCTCATCAAACGTCTGGGCTTTCTCTTCCCTTGAAGCGGCTGACAGACGACGGGCCAGACACTGGGAATTATTACGTTAGGACAGTGACAGCTAATTTTAATCATAACGTTCCCCGCGAGCGAGGCAGGAATCAACCGAGAGCCGGCACGGCTGCGCGCGGTCTGGGGGCTGTGGGCAGCACGGCAGGGCTGGAGTGAGGTCCTGGAGTGGGCCAGGGAGCTGGAGGCTCTGCACTGCTGCCTCCTTCATCAGGGGCTGCTCCAGGGGCCAGGTGGCTGCCCAGGAGGGCCCCTGCAGGGCCTTCTCCCCTTCACGGCTCCTCTGGGATTTTGGTTCATGGTGTGAGTGGGACTTGTGCACCTCGGGACAGACAGCCCTTCCTGGCCCTGTCCTCAACAGCTCAGGCTCTCTCTGAGCTGCTCTGTTCCATGGCTCTTTCCCCTCCTGCAGGGTCCTTTCCTGCCCGGCTGTCCCCTCCCTACAGCTCCAGGTGCCCGATTGATCACCGGGGATGTTGGCTGGGCTCGGCTGTGACGGGTGCATTCCTGACTTGTGTCGTGTGCTCCGTGTGAAGCTGGGTTGGGATGAGCTCAGCAGTGATGGGGTGGGCAGAGCAGGGCAGGAGGGTGCTGCGTCCATGAGCACCAGGCACTGCCAGCTCTGGGGATGGTACCAGCCCCTGTGTGTGCTGTGGGCAGCTCTTGGCAGCAGCTGCCAGTGGCTCGTGTTTTGGGTGCTGGGTGTGAGACCGGGGGGACTGATCCTGTCTGCCCCATCCCATTCCTACTGAATGATTCCAGCTGAGAATCCTCCCCTGGCTGCTGGGAGCCATCCCCTGGCAGAGAGCAGCACCAGAGCGAGGGGTGGCTGCAGGCTGGCTGCACACACTGCTGGAGCCCCACGGGGAGCTGGCAAAAAGAGGCCGTTTTAGGGCTTTGCTACTTAAATATCAAATAGCAGCTCTTCCTTGAGGCCCTTGGGAGAGAATTTTCTGAGAACTGCGAGTCCCCAGGAGCCAGAAGGGAGCAGCAAGTCCCCTTGCATGGGAAAAGCTCTGTGTAGCCAGGGCCAGACTGGAGACACTCCCCACTGACCTCACTCTTGCTGAGGGGGTTAAACATTAGGGGAGTGGGAAGCACTGGGGGCAGGTAGCTGAGGCAGCCCATCACTGTTGGAAATATCGGTAGTTTTCAAGGTTAATTCCAGCTCTCTGGTCAGGTGAGTGCTACCCTGATCACATCCACCGAGTTAGGTGCGGGGTTTTTTTTGTTTTTAATTCACATGCTGCAAATTTGAGCTCCTTCTGCTGCTCGTATGACAGTAAAGAGGGGCAGAGCAATGGCGCTGCCATTCCCAGCGTGTGGTGGGAGCCTCCCGGCCCCAGCCACGGCCGCGGCGCTCCAGCCTGAGCGTCTCGAGGGAAGGGAGATGGCTGGAGGAGAGCAGCGCTCGCCGCCAAAGTGCTCTGCCCGCTCATGCCGGGGCCGGAGCCACCTGCCCTCTGCCAGCGGTGACGCGGCCGTCACGCCGTGTTTGTGCAGCGCTTCGCACCGCGATGTGCTCGCAGCGCCCCGGGGTCAGCATCCCTGCTCGCAGCCTTGTCAGGAGCAGAGGATCCGCAGCTGTTCCTGGCGGTGGGAAGGGAGGGGAGCGAGGCTGCAGCCCGGCCTGTGCAGCGGCCTCTGGCACAGCCGGTGTCCCCGCGGTGGGGACAGTGTGGGTCACCAGGCACTGGGCAGTGCCCGGCTCTCTTCTGGGTCCATCCGGAGGGTGCCTCCCGATCCCCCGGGATGGCTCTTTCCCAGGCAGGCTGTGCCAAGGGCTGGGCGTGCTGTGGCAGCCAGGAGGGTCCATCTGTCTCTGGGTGTCCCTGTCCGTGTGCCGGGATGTGCTCGGGCGCCTTTGCTGCCGGCAGGACGCGGTGCCCCTGAAGCCGGGGCTGGCGCTGTCCAGCAGCCACAGGAGCCGCGGGCTGCTGGGAAGGGGAGGATGCTGGATGGGTCATGGATGTCTGGGGAGGGAGCAGTGCCGGGGGGCTGTGGGTGCCTGGGCAGAGCGCCATGGTGGTGGATCCTGTTGGACACATTTGCTTTTCCTGCCGTGGTGCAGCACAAACCCAGCAGGTCAGAGCCGGCCCCACACCGGGGACGCAGGGCAGGGGCTGGATGGACACTCCAGTGGGCAGGGGGAGGTTTCAGCTCCCCCAGCCCCTGTCCCTGCCCAGCGTGGGACGGCGCCAGCCCCAGCGCCGCCGCCTTGTCACCCCAGCAGCCCGGCAGCAGCTCAGTGAGCTGGCGTAGAGAAAGAGGCTTCTGACTCCTGACTTAGGGAAAAAATCCCTCCTGGAGCAGGAACCCGCGTTGACCGGCTGATTAACAGGAGTTTGTAGCGTCCAATGCATATTTCAGTGTCCTTTGGTACATCTTTACACAACAATTAAGCTGAGTTGGTGCCCATGATGCTGCTCTGGTGTTGTCCTTGGTGCCTTGTGGGGGCTGTGGAAGCTGGCACAGCTGAGGAATGGCAGGCACAGTCCTGCTGGGGCTTTCTGTGCTGCGTGGGGCCTATGGACAAGGCAGGGGGATGGAGCAGGGGTCTGAGGTCATTTCCAGGCACTCGGGGCAGGGCAGGACCTGCTCTTGCCCCAGCACAGCCCCATCCCCGCTGCTGGAGCCCCCTCCCTGTGCAGAGCGTGACCAAGGTGAGGGATGGGGCCCACAGAGGTCTGTCTCTGGTTTATGAGAGCACCAAGCTGTCCCAGCAGGCATTTTCAATTCTGTTTATCTGTGTTTCCCCATTGAGTTCATTTTATTTCCCCTGATTTTTATTTCCTGGAAGATTTATTGATCCTGGTGTTCTCAGTTTATGACAGGTAGCAGGCCATAAAGCACAGGGAGCAGTGGCCCCCTCCCTCCCTCTTGCTGTGGGGATGTGGCTCCAGTGTCAGTGGGGGGAGAGGGATGGGGCTGGGGTGGGCAGGGACTGGGACACTGTGGGGACAGGGCAGTGGCCAGAGTTGGTGACTTGTCCAGTGTTCACAGGAGCAGTGTCCAGGCAGCCTGGCCAACCCAGTGCAGGCTCCATGCCCAGCCTGGGGGCTGCCTGGGGGGACCCTGATCCCGCTGGTGTCCCTGGGAGGGGCAGGGCTGGGGGGCAGTGGGTCACCTCTGTCCAGGCAGGGCTGGGCTCCACGGCATCCATCAGGGAGGGCACAGTGTGCTGCAGGAGGACATGTCTGAAAGATGTGTCCCCAGCAAAGGTGATGACGCTGGGTATCCATCTGCAGGATCTATGCTCCTCTGGATGTGCTTGGAGGTGGCTGAGCTCTGGGGTTAATTAGTACATACGCTTCCCAATTAAAGTCAGAAAGAAAGAAAGAAGGCGCTTGATTCAATCCAGCCTTTTCTCAGCTTATCTGCCAAATTCCCAGCTGTGGCAGCAGGTTTTAATTGTGTTCACAGCAATTTGGACCTGGCTGGAGCCCTCAGGCCATCCCCCCACCCCTGCACTGCTGGAGCTGTGGTGGCTGGGGCTGGTGCAGGCTCTGCTGGGGCCCACTGGCTTTGGCCATTGCTCCTGCCCGCAGGAATTCTGTGGGGCAAGAGCTGATCTGGCTGCAGCCAGGGAATGGGCGGGTGAGTGCTGGGAAATGACTGGACACAACAGCCTCAGCACCACTTGGAGCACAGAGGAACCTTTTGAGCCCCCTGCTCCTCCCACAACCCTCAGTCACCAGAGCTGTTCTCTTGGGGTTCCCTCCACTCCCCAGCACAGAATCCACGTTCTGTGGTGCCAGGTTCTGGATGAGCAGGGCGTGGGAACAGCACTGGAACCCCACCAGGACACCCTGCCTTGGTAAACCCCAGCACTGGGTATTTTCCTCTGTTCCCCGCTGAGATGGATTAAAGGAAAGCGATAAGTGGATGGGATTTCCACGCGTCCAGAGGGACAGGGAGATATTAGAGGTATTAACTTTTTGTCTGGGCTGGTAATAATTGGTTTTCAGAGGGATCGGGGCTGCAGAGAGTGTTGCTCCCGACAGGCTGCGTGTCCCAGAGGGCTGCCCTGGCTCCGGTGGGACCTGCACTGTGGCTGCGAGCCGGCAGTGCCGGCAGCTGAGCTGCTGAGTGAGGACGGGAGGCTCGGGGCAGCCTCGGCAGTGCCCGGGGTGTGCAGGGGGCTGGCAGGGCTGTCCCCGTGCTGTGCCACGGAGGAGCCACTGCACCGATGGTGGCAGCAGCGCCTGCCGGTGCCCTGCGCACCGGGGCTGTCTGTTCGGAGGAACAACAGTCTCACCAGAGGAGATGAAAAGAATTCTAATTACATCTCTGAACAATATTTGTTTTGAGCGAGGAAAGCAAACCATATGGCGTGTGGGAGCCTGTTTGGGGCCGCATTAAGTGAGGATTTGTTTTTCAGTTATGTCCTGATCTGAGTGAGATGCGATCGTGCTCTATTTATTTCCTTCACCTCAGAGGTGTGCCAGGTCCCGCACTCGTTGCGGGACAGGGGTCTGAGGGATGCTGTGGGAGCGGGGGGGCACAGGCTCCTGCTCCCTCCCTTTCCCCCCACTGCTCTTTGCAAAGTGCCTGGGGCGGGGGTGGTGAGGGGACACCGGGGTGGGGAAGGAGAAGCTGGGGATGGCAGGGACCTGCCTGCTCTGCTGTAGGGGCTGGGTCTGTTCGGCCAGGGAAGGATCCAGGCGCTCCTGGTGGCTCTGCCCGTGTGGCTGGAGGCATTGTCCTTCCCCAGGACAGCGCTCTGTCCGCCAGGCCCCACAGCCCCGGCTCTGTCTCCAGCAGCTCTGTTCACCGAGACCCCGCACGACATGACGGCGCAGGCGGGGGAGGATGTGGAGATGGCGTGCTCCTTCCGCGGCAGCGGCTCCCCCTCCTACTCCCTGGAGATCCAGTGGTGGTACGTCCGCAACCACAAGGACTGGACGGACAAACAGACGTGGGCTTCCAGTCAGGTAATGCCCCTCGTCCTCCTCCTCCACGGCAGCACAGAGAGGCAGAGCCCCTCAGGCAGAGCCCTTGCCTGCACTTCCCATGGGGAAGGGCTTTGTTTGCAGCCACTGTTGGGTTTTGTTGGGACCCCCACCCACAGCAGCACCCCCGGTGCTGACCAGACCTGCAGAGCAGGGTGTCACCCTCTGCTCTGACAGAGAACAGCCTTGTGGTGCAGTTAATGGGCTGCACGGGCTGCTCAACGTCCAGCTGCACTGAGGATGCTCTGGGGACAGAGGGGCTGGGCTGTCCTGCCCGTCCTTCCCAGCCAAGGGCCTGCCTGGCCCATTGCCAGGACCCGTCCCAGGCTGAGGCTTCGTTTTTGTGCTTGTGTTTGTGCCTTTGCCTATCTCATCACCAGCTCATCCCTCCTGGCCCTGCACCCTCCATCCCTCCCTTGTCCCCTGTTTCTCTGTGTACTGGTCGGGCAAACAGCCTCTCTTTATTTCCCTCTCTGTTCACACAGAGATAAGGGCCAAAGAATGGGAAACAGCTTTGGGGATTTTAATGAGCCTTTGTTGTAGTGTCTTTGGCAGGGCTGCTGCTGGTGTTGCCATAAACTGAGAAGCCTCAGGGCAGTGCTGCCAGGATGGGGGGATCTGCCAGGGGTCGAGGGTGGGCAGGGTCAAGGGTGTTGGAAGCACTGGGAATGCACAGCCAGGGGCTGCTGGGGGGTGGTGGCAATGGGGCAGGGGCTGGCAGAGATGGGGACAGAGTTCCACAGCAGTGATGCCACAGTGATCAGGGCTCCATCCCCACTCCCGGATCGTGGGGAGCACCTGGAGCTGAGGTGCAGTGGGACCTGTGGGTGAGCACCCCATGCTCCCTGGCTGCTGGTCCCTCCCATCCCGGGTACCCAGTGTGGCTTCATCTGCCCTGGGTGCCGGGGTTTGCTGGGACTGGGCAGTCTCTTCTCTCTTCCCCCTTCTCCCTCTTCCTTCCTCCTTGGGGCAGCCATCCTGGAAGTGGGAAGGGGTCTGGTGGGCTGAGCTGACCATTTCTCTTCCCTCTCTGGTCTTCCCCTTCTCTGCTTTTTCCACAGCTGAAATCATCACCACCAGAGGAGCCCGGGAAAGAGGCGACAAAAATCAGCGTGAGTTTGGCTGATGGTTCTTGTTGAGGGCTCAGCAGGACATCCTGCTGGTCCCAGTGGGAAATCCAGGGTGGGAGACCTGGGTCTGCCTGGGGGTGACCTGGTGAGGGGTGGCTGCCCTGCTCTCCCTGGCACCCAGAGGCACAGCCTGGACCCTGAGCCTCGTCCAGCATCTGAGTGACACATTAATGCCAGGGATAAAATAATCCAATTGACTCAGCGGATTAGCATCCCAAAGCCATTTAGGCTCATGTGAGCAGAATGAGGAGCCACTAATCAGTTAAATAAAACACTCCTGGCCTTCTGCTGCCAGGTGTGTGCCCCCCTGGCTGTCCCTGCCTTGGGGAGCTGCGTTTGGGGGTGCCACAGACACAGAGCAGTGCTGGAAACCTTCCCACTGTCACCTGGCAGCCTCTCCTGGCACTTCCATTTTCCTTCACTGAGTGAGCAAGGGGGGATGGAGTTGATCAGGCACCCGTGGCTTCTCAGATGGGTGCCCCCCACACCCAGGATCAGTCTCTCATCCCTGGGGAACCCTTCCCAAGGGAGAGCATCACCTTTCAGCACCCACCTGCAGAATCAGGGCATGGTTCTCCTGATGGTAGCAAACCCCCCTCCAGGGGTCATGTCCCCTTTGATTAATTGACACCCACAATCCATATCCAAAATGAAGCAGGTTCCTCCAGGATCTGTTCCTCACCAGGATGCTCCCTGCCCCACAGCAGCAAAGCAGCTGGAGCAGCCAGAGCCTGGGCTCTGCCAGACCCTGTCTGCTGAGCTCGGGGGGCTGCTACTCCCTGCAACCCACCCAGGCCCTGCTCCAGGGGCAGGAGCATGGAGCCATCCTGGGGCCAGCATTCCCTCTCAGCTCAACCCGTGCATGTTTCAGCATAATTAGGCAGTTAATTGCACGCTGGGATGGAATTGATGGGTGTGCGAGTGTAACCAGGATTTATTCTGAATCATTCGAGGTCTCTGCTGCCTCCTCCAGATCCAGCCAGCAGGGAGAGGCTGGAGCTTCAAACCTCTTTTGTTTGTTGTTATTTCAAATGTCCTTGATCATTAAGTGTTTATGGAATGGAGGAGGTAAATGAGCATGGGTGGTTCTGACGGAATGTGAGGAGCAGCCACAGCAGCAGGGACTGGGAACAAACAGTGAGGGGGGGATGTAAATCCCAAGGAGGAGCCACCGTGCCAGGCACCCCTTGGCTGTGTGTTATCCACCAAACACACCTGGTGCTGGAAATGCTTTGCAGGGATGAAGAGCAGTGAAACATGATGGGTCTGGGTTTATTTTTTCCCCCTTTTAATCCAATGGCACAGCACAGGGCTGAGCTGGGGCTGGGCATAGGAAATCTGCCCATCCTGGCCGTGCCAGGGGCTCTGCCCCATTCCCATGGGCAGTGAGGGCTGTCCCTGCCCTGCCTGTGCTGGCAGAGCCACAGGAGTTATGTGCCATCATAAAATCTTCCCTCCTGAGGCTCAGTGACCTGCTGGGTAGCGGCTCCATGGCCACTGGTGGCACCAGCAAATTGGGATTTTATTTTATTAGTTCTAAATTTCCCAGCCATTAATTTCAGTGACTCCTGGCTCTCCCAACGAGGGTTTTTTTTTTTGAAGCTCCTTTCCCATGACAGTCTCAGCATCTGGGCACACTTGCACCAGGGTCTGGCACCTCCTGCCCCTGCACATGGCCACTGAGCTGCCCTGAGATGCTGTTTGGGGTGGCCCTGGCTGTGACCTGTGGCAGCAGCTCCCTCTCAGCAGCCCATGGTGCGCAGGGCAGCTGAGTGCAGCAGCCTGTGTGTGCTCATGTCTGTTTGTACGTGCTTGTATGTGCACATGTGGCCAGGCGTCTTCATGTTCCAGCACTGGATGCCCCCACAGTGAGGGGCTGAGGGGACACTGAGGGGTCCTGGTCCCCACGCTGCCTCCCGTGCTGTTTGGGGTGGGTTTTGTCCCTCTCCAGCCCCGTTTCCAAACACCATAAAATCCTCAGCTAACAAATGCAGCGGCGAGTAGAAAAACGGCCTTTGCCATCCAGTGTGATTATAGGGAACAGAGCCAGGGGCCTCGGGGTGGGTTATAAATCTGATTTATTGACCCAGCCCAGAGCAGCCGTGGCTCTGGCTAGTGAGTAAGTCTTAAATTTCATTGGGTGATAAATACTGAGAGCGAATCAATTTGGTAGAAAAGCTAATTAGCCAGCGTGGTTCCGCATCGATCTCTGAGCCCCGCCGTGGCCGGGTGCGAGCCAGGGCTTCTTCCATCATCCCGCGGGTCCGGGCTGGGGCCGGGTCCCCCCGCACCAACCTCGCCGGCCTTTACCTTGTCCTGGCCAGCTGGGGCTGGTGGCGTGGTGCGGTGGCACACGGTCGGGGGTGGCACTGACCCGGGTGTCTGGAGTGGAGAGTCCTGGGGTCCCTGACCGCCCGTCTGCCCCAAGGCAGGTGGTGAAGGTGGTCGGCAGCAACATCTCCCACAAGCTGCGGCTGTCGCGGGTGAAGCTGGAGGACGAGGGGACCTACGAGTGCCGGGTGATCGACTCCAGCGACGGCAAGGCACGGCACCACAAGGTGAAGGCGTACCTGCGGGTGGAGGCGCCGGGGGGCCCGGGGCACCCCCAGGACACCGAGCTGCGGGAGGCGCCGCTGGCAGAGCTCGCCGCGCCCGGCTCAGCGCACGCACACCACCACCACCACCAGCACAAAGCCGGGAGGGAGCTCAAGAAGCGCTCGGCAGACACCTCCTGTGTGCTGTAGGTGGGCGCTGCGGGGGGACGCCGGAGCCCCCCTCCGCCCCGGACTCAGCGGGGCCATCGAGGGTCCCGCACCCCCTGCCAGAGACTGGCCCCAGCACCCCGTCCTGTCCCGCCCCCCTCGCCCCCTCCCTGTCCCTGGGGCCCGGCGGTGCCAGGGCTCGGCGCGGTGCGGAGCGGGACCTGCCGGCGCCCCGGCTGCACCCCGGGGCTGTGCCCGGGGCCGGGGCCTGTGCCCGCGCCTGGGGTCCCCATGCCCCGGCCTTGTGCGGGCGGTGCCGCGGGCTGTGCTGTGCCCCAGCTCTGTGCCCAGTGGGACCCTCCCTGCCCTCCCCCGTGCTTCGCAGACCCAGCCGCCTGTTCCTGTAGGTTGCCCCGTTTAGTTGCTCGGTTCCAGCCCCACAGTGCGTGTCTAAGTTCCAGCCTCCATCCTACAGCCCGTGTGTATCCTCCCTCCCTCCCTGCCCTGCCCTGCCCTGCCCTGCCCTGCCCTGCCCCGCAGCCCCCAGCACGTCAAGGCCTGAGCTCAGCAGAGGAAGGACGGCACGGCACACTGCCCGGCACCTCGGGCATCGCTCAGCCAGGCAGCTGCCCGTGCTCCGTGTGTGCCCGGGAAGGTAGACACCTCCTGTGCCGCGGGCGCTGGCCCCTCGCACCCATCACTCCTCTCCCCTCGCATCTCACACAGGATGGGGCGCTCATCCGCCAGCCCCGTCCAGCGTGGTCCCATCCCCTGCCCGTGCTGCCGTGGCTCTCCGCCCCCTCTCGGTCAAGCATCCCTCCCCTCCAGGCCACAGCACCACGCTGCCCCGGGCAGGGTCTGGCCCAGGGGCTCTTGTGCCGCAGTGCAAACAGCAGAGCCCGTCCCTGCTGCCCCCAGGGGTGACCGCGGCCGCTGGGGCCGGAGCTGTGGGGACGGAGGGGGGCCCGAGCCTCCCCCCCGGGTGCTGCTCCCCTGCTGCCCCCCAGCCTGCCACCATCAGACCTGCTGCAGCTAATAAAGCTCTTTAAACGAAGCCTCTGCCGTCTGTGCTCTCTGTCTGTGGCACGGCGAGGGGACGGGGCTTTGGCACTGCCTCGGGTAAAGAGGGGCAGAGCTGGGGCTGCTGGGGATGGGGACGAGAGTGGGCATCAACATCGCCTCCTGCAGCTGAGGGCTCAGAGCTTTAAAAAGCTGCTGCTGGGGAGCTCCTGCCCAGCCTGGGAACTGCTGCCCTGAGGGGTGCAGGATACAGCGAGGTCCCAGGTGAGCTGGGGATGCTCCATGCTGTGGCCATGGGGTGCTGTGGGCTGGCTGGGTGGGCTGCCAGGTGTAATCCTGGCCACCCAGACCAGATTTCCAGCCTGGTGGAAGGTGGGGTCCGCAAAGCAGGGTGCTGGACTGACCCTGGGCCTGGCTCTGCCTCTGCAGTGGGGGAGCAACTCCAGGCACTGGCAATGCCCAGCTTGGCCCAGCTGCCTGGAGTGCTGCAGCTCCTTTGGAGCTTGTTACTTCCTGGAGCTCCCTCATGCTCACCCTTCGCTGTGCTGATGAGAAAGAGGATGAGCTGGTGGCTCTTTCTGCCACCAGAGGTGTCAGTCTGTGCTGGGGGCAGGAGCAGGCAGAGGTGGCTGGTGTCTCTGGAGCCATGGTCACCTCTGTCACCGGGAGAACTGTGGTCTTGGGGAGCAAAGGGCACAGGAGAAAAACATTCAGGAGCTGCAGGGCAGCAGCTGTAAATCAGTGCAGCAAGTTTTTTCCAATAGTGGTGGCTGTACCCTAGCAATCCCTGGCAGAGCTGTGGGGCTCGGGCTATGCTCAAATTCTCTGTCAGGGAATGGGATTGCTGGGGGAAGAAGAGAGATTGGGATGCATTGGCCACCAGTGCAGCAAAACACAGGACACAGCAGAGGAAAAGGAAGACCCAGGGGCACGCTAGGGAGGGCAGGAGGCTGCAAATCACCTCAAACAGGGAATAAACAAATTGCTGTGCAGCACAGTGATTTGTAAAACCTGGAGGTGAGCTTTAACAATAACAGGTTTTATTAGAAGAGATTAATTTTGCCGAGTTTATAGGAAATCTTGGGAGCAGGAGTTGAGGAGCGGACCCTGCTGGATCTGTGTGTGTGGGTCAGCAGTGCCTGGTGCCAGGGGCTGTGTGGGACTGTGCCCCCGGCACAGTGTGGCAGTCCCCCAGGGTCCTGGCGGGGTCTGTGCATGGAGGAGGAGCTGGACACGGCTTTCTTTGCTCTCTGATCCCAGAGAGGGTGCCTGGAGTGGGGGGAGCTGGGGGTCCCCACCCCAGAGTGTTGGGGGCTGCTTGGTGGAGGAGAGTTCTGGTGGGGAAAGCCTGGGGCTTGTGAAGGGGCTGAGCTTAAAATGCAAGTCACTGCTGGGGAGGAATCAGCCTCATGAAAATGCCGTTGCCACGCAGTCCCTCTCCCAGCCATTATCCTGCCTCAGACAAAAGCAATTTACTCAGCCTTCAATAAAGCAAGGGCGATAACGAAGCTGAGAGGAGCTGACTGACGGGCAGGACAGCCTCCCCTGCCACCAGCACCCACCTGCTGCCTGGGGCTGAGGGGAAAATCTCTGGACAGCACTGAGACTCACAGGTTCTGGGCGGGGGTGTCAGTGCAGCCAGAGCCCTGTGCCAGAGCCCTGCCTGGGTGATGTGGTTGAGTGTCACCTGCATCACCTGTGTCACCTGTGTCACCTGCATCACCTGTGTCATGTGTCACCTGTGTGTCACCTGTGTCACCTGCATCACCTGCGTCACCTGTGTCACCTGTGTCACTTGTCACCTGTGTGTCACCTGCATCACCTGTGTTACCTGTATCACCTGTATGCATCACTTTACAGAAGTTTTGTGACAGTCACGCTTTATGGCAATTTTACGACAATCGCGATTTACGACACCTTTTACGTCAGTCACACTTTACGGCAGTTTTGCGACACTCGCGCTTTATGACACCTTTTACGACAGTCACACGTTACGACCCCTTTTACGACAGTCGCGCTTTACGGCACCTTTACGACAGTCCCGCTTTACGGCACCTTTACGACAGTCGCGCTTTACGGCAGTTGCGCTTTACGGCAGTTGCGCTTTACGGCAGTTTTTACCCCCAGCTCCCCGTGACGCCCTGCAGCCCCCAGTCCCTGGGGACACCCTGCAGCCCCCTCCCCTCTGCCCCCAGCCCCCGGTGACGCCCTGATGCCCCCAGACCTTGTCCCTGCCTGTTTTATTTGGGTCTTGTCCTGCTGCTCCCTCCTGCTGCACAGGTGGGCGCTGGGTGGGGCAGGGGGCGTGGCAGGGGCGGGGAAAAGGGGGTGTGGTGAAATTTGGGGTCTGAGCAGGTGGGCAGGGCTGTAGGGGGGACCCCGGTGCTCCCCCTTTTGGCACCCCAAGGGCAGCCAGAGCCCCCAGGGCTGGCCGCTGTTCTGGGAGAATTTAGTGCAGTTTTGGGACTTTTTAAGGCTTTTCTGATGTTTTGAGAGTTGTTTTTTCTGTTGTTGTGACATTTGGGTGTTCTGGAGCACGCGTGTGGGTGGCAGCAGCAAGGCTGGGCCAGGTGACGCAGGTGACACTCAGGTGACACACAGGTGAGACACAGGTGACGCAGGTAACACAGGTGACACACAGGTGGCACAGGTGATGCAGGTGACACAGGTGACAAAGGTGACACAGGTGACACACAGGTGATGCAGGTAACACAGGTGACACACAGGTGGCACAGGTGATGCAGGTGACACAGGTGACAAAGGTAACACAGGTGACACACAGGTGACACACAGGTGATGCAGGTAACAAAGGTGACACAGGTACCCCAAAACCCTCCCTGCCTGGGAGAGCCCCTCTGCAGAATTCCTGGCGTTATCCCTGGGAATTCCGCAGACCCGACTGAACAGGCTGGGCTGCGCTCCGCACCCCACCACCCACAACCCCAAATTCCAGGAGCCTGCAGCTGCTCCGGGCTGCATTTCACAAATGCAGGACCCCAACCCCTCCTAAAATCCCTCAAAGCCCCCCAAAATCCTTCACACATCTCCGAGAGTCCCACAGGCCACCCCCAAAACCCCCACAACACCGAAAATGCTCAAATTCCCCTGAAGATCCCCTCAAAATCCCCCAAACCCTTCCCCACCCCCCCAAACCCCCAAATGCCCCCCAAAAAACGAGTCTGAGGCGGTGCCAAAGCTCAGTGGCCACTTTATTAAAAGGGGGGGCTCGGGGGCCCCCCGTATCAACATATGTACAGGGGAGAGGGGCATGTACAGGTATTTACACCCCCCGGGGGTATTTACAGAGCTGGGGGGGGGCGGTGCTGGGAGAGCTCAGAGAGGAGCTGGAAAAATTGGGGGGGGGTTTGGTCACTTTGGGGGCACCCCTCCTCAAAGTGACCCACGGGGAGCCGGAAATTAATGGGGACCCCCTCCCCAATTAACAGAGACCCCCAAAATTAACGGAGACCACCCCAAATTAACGGCCCCAACTCAACCTCCAAATTATAAAAAGGGCACCCCTCAAATTAATATCCCCCCCCTCCCCAAAACTCTCAAGGGTCAACCCCCCAACCCCTAGGACCCCCAGGCATTCCCAGGCACCCCCAAACTCCACGGAGCCCCCCCCAAACCTCTCCAAAGACCCCCCTGAGCCCCCCCAAATTCCCTCCGGGCCCCCCAAAACTCCTCCAAGCCCCCCCCCCCCCAAACTCCCCGCGTCACCCTGAGCACCCCCAAATCCTCTCAAACAAACCCCAAGTGCCCCAAATTCCTCTCTGGGACCCCCAAAACTCCTCCGAGCCCCCTCCCCCAGCACCCCAGAGCCCCCCACTCCCCCTCCCCGTTAATGCTCTTAACGAGGGGGGTTCGGGGGGGGGGTTTGGGACACAAACACGCGAATCTGGGCACTGATGGAACAATGCTGCCCTTGAATCCCGTGCCTGTCCTGCAGGATGGCAAGCCTTGGCATGGACAGGATGTGTCCTTGGAGTCCCCACCACAGCACAGCTGAGCAGAGAGAGACTGGATGTAGCATCTGCACCTAATGGATGAGTTTTGTCAAGTGCTACAACAACCCAGGAAACTGCACCAGCCCCGAGGGCGCTTGGAAAGCAAAGGCAGTATTTCAGCTGCCTGCCTGCCCTGTCAGAGCAGCTCTGAAGGCTCCTTTGTATAGAACCCAACCAGCGTTAAGCACTGAACAGATATTAAAAAAGAGTAAAGCTGACCTGCAGCCATGTTCTACTGGATAAAAAGCCACTGACTTGTGTTTTCCCTGGAGAGGCAAACAGGAGGAAAGCCAGAATAAAACCAGGGACACAAGGGAGATAACTTCAGCTGAGGGATGTGGCAGCAGAGGCACTGCCCTTGGGCCCACCAACAGAGACTTGTTTTGGATGTTCACCCAGGATCCCAACAGTGATGCACAAAGCCTGCTCCATGTAACAATCTATTTATTGCTTTGGGTTTTGTATTTCTGGGCTTGCTTCCAAATTTAGTCAAGATCTGCCCTTTTGCTTCACTTGCATAGAGGTTCCCCAAGTGTCAGGAGGGAGCCTGCTGCCAGGAGCTGCTCGGGTGGTGCTCAGGGACCCAGGAGCAGCTGAGCAAAGCTGTGCCTGTGGACAAGCTCTGCAGCAAGAGCCTGGTGATGTGGAAGCTGGAGATCAGGGGAGAGGCCCCACAGCAGGGGGAGTGAGCTGACCCCAAAGAGGAGTCATCCTCTGCTCCCTGTACCACGCTGTCCCTACTGTGACAAACCATGGCACTGCTGGGGTGCCACGGTGCTCACAGGCCCTGTCACCACTGGCACTGTCTGACCATGGACAGACACAGAGGCTGTACTGGGGCACAGGCAGGTGCTTCATCTACTTCTCCTTGGGGTGGGGGTTAAAAATGGCCTGAGAACCACGATCTGGCATGGGAGAAGTGGTAAATCCATCCCAGGTGTAAATCAGGACTGGCTGATTCTCTACAGAACCTCACAGAGAGAGAGACAGAGAACAGAGCACGTTTGGCCACCTCCATCTGCTCTCAGCAAAGTGCAGCTGTGAGGAGCAGCCCTGATGCCTCTGAGAGGACACACTGTTCTTGATAGTAACATAGGTGAGGAATTTATTGGAAATGCACTTTAACTTCTGAGATTAACTGCTTTTAAAGAGAACAGGTTTATAGTGCACCCCAAACAAGATTCTCTTCCTGGGAAGGGTAAAGGCCAGAAAAAGCTTTTGCTTTGAGTTGTCAGTCACTGTCCAGCTGAAAATGGGGAGGGATAATCACAGCTGTGAAGAGATCAGAGAGGTGTGGGGGATGCTAAAGGGGCACCCCCAAGGATCAAGGGTTAGGAAGTAATTTCTGGAAGATGACTCACTCATACTGAAGAATTTGGAACAGATGTGCCATTTTCTCTGCATATGGTGCTGGCCAGGCACAAGTCAGGATGAGTTGGGATCATGCACCCACCTCATCCTCAAACACCCCTTCAAAAAATAAACCCTCTGCCACAAGGACAGTGTCTCAGCCAGTGTCCCAGGCTGGGCAGCCCCTCCTCTGCCCCTGAACTATTTGGGTCCTCAGTGATGGTGTCTTCCCAGGTGAGCTCCATCCTGGTGGTTCCTCTTTCCCGTCCCAGCTGCTGTGTAGGTCTGTCAGGAAGGAGCTGCCTCCTGTGTGCTGGTGCTGGGAGCTGTGCCCTCCTGCTGCTGCAGCCTCTGGAGCAGGAGCAGCACGTTGTCCGTGAGCTCATTGCGCGGCCGCCCCATCCCGCCGAGCTTCACGGGCCGCAGGCTGGCGTGGGGGGGCTCGTAGGGAGAGCAGCACTCCTCACTCAGGAGCAGCCACGTGCTGTCAGGGTCCACCTGCATCAAGTGCAGGAAAACACTATGGAAAACAGAGGAAAGAAGAGTAAGGACAAAGCCTTGTGGTTGGCACCCAACGG
Source organism: Camarhynchus parvulus (assembly GCF_901933205.1). Classification (NCBI taxonomy): domain Eukaryota; kingdom Metazoa; phylum Chordata; class Aves; order Passeriformes; family Thraupidae; genus Camarhynchus; species Camarhynchus parvulus. The sequence goes on along the minus strand of NC_044590.1, from coordinate 7,619,048 downwards.
GGTTATTAAGAGCTAAGGAAAGCTTTGATGCTGTTGGCAACCTCTGGCAGCTGCACAAATTCTGCTCTTTACAGAGGGCAGTGCAGTGGCCCCTGTGCCCAAGAAAGCAGCTCTGTGTCTCACAGCTACTGGCACGTGGGAGAAAAATATTTATGATACCACACAGTCACTTATGGATATCAAACAAGCAGCTGGTGCAGGACTGACCCAGGCTCGGTGCTGGCACTGTGTGAGCTGCTGCTGGCACAAGCACAAACCTGCCTGTCCCACGTGCTGGATAGATGACTGTGGGTGACTGCATGTGCTACGCATATCTGGGATCTTTTGGACAACAGCTCCTGCAGAGATCTTGGGAGAAGCTGTTTGTGTTGTTCACCACCCTCTCTAGTTTTTGGGGAGTGAGGGAGTTAACCCATCTGGGCTTCTCTGCCTTTCCAGAGGTGGCAAACCCAAGAGTATTTGGGGACAGCTGCCCAGGCTGGGCCCCAAGGGAAGCTCAGCTCTATTTGAGGGCTTTTTGCTCAAGTGAGATCTCCCACAATCCCAAGTCCTTATTAGCTGCCTCCAAATTTTTGCCACCTTTCACAGAGTAGGATTTTAAACCAAAACCAAACACAATCTTCATTAACAACAGAATGAAGGAAAAGAGGAATCACAACTTCCTCTGCAGATTTACTGCTGTGTTGATGGTTTTCACTTTGCATTTCCATACCTCAGTGAGATGGGATTTGCCTTTCCAGCATGCCCTTCACACAGGGCTCCAGCTGTGAGCTGCTGGGACACAGCTGCTGCTGAAGAGCAGGAAGCTCAAGGAGTGAAAGAGCAAATGCTGATTTGTGTGACCTACACCTATCCACCCCCTCCTGCCAGTTCTCCCTGCAGCAACCTTTGGGCTTAAGCTAGGTCTGTGTCAGGGTTTAATGCACACAAGGTGTACTAGGCTTAACTGGTATTAAACTCTCTGGCTGTGCCATGAACAAAATTAGACTGCAATTTGCAAGGCCTCTTCCTGAGTGGTGCTGAGTGCTCTGTGAGCACCACAGGCACACAGCACCCACCACACCTACAGTACAGTTTTCCAAGACCCCAGTAAAGCCCAGCCATGCATCTTCAGGTCTCTAGTTTTCAGTGAAATCATGGAGCTGTGAGAACAGCTGCCAGCTCAGGTAATGGGAAAAGAAATGAAGTAAGTCTGTCTCTGCTCCCCCAAGAAGAACAGGACTGAACTCTCTCTCTCTAAAAGCAAAGATCACTTGCTAAAAAAGCCACACAAAATCCAGATCTGATTGGTGTCCAAATTTCTCCTGGAAGAGCTTTCATCCCTAAAGTGAGGTTGCTTCCAATGTAAAGCAGGGAGAAATCCCTTTGAGAAGCTCTCCTCTGAAAAGGGAGTGCAGTGCCATGGGAAAGTGAAAGAGCACAGAAATGAGATGAAGGTAGGAGAGAGCTCCCTCTCCTTTTCACAATAACCCTGTGGATGTGACTTGTTACTCATGCACAGCCAAAGCTGTTGCTTTTGCCTCTCTGCCATGAACATGTCACCTGTCCCCCAGTGTAGGTCTCTGAACAGCAAGAGGGGAGATGTCACCACTGAAGCTGTTGGCAGTGTCCCCTCCCAAAGGTGCTGGCAGTGCCTATCTGCCTGCTCCAGAGGAACCAGTGGGAATGTGCTCCACAGTGATAGCTGGGCTTGGCAACAGCTGCCTCAGCAACACAACCTTTTTCTGTGGATTGGCCAGATGCAGGTGAGCTCACAGGACTCCTCACTCCCCTGGCTTTGCTCCTGCACCTCTGCTGACTGGAAGGGGAGGACTGGCCCACTCGGTGCCAGCCCAAGCAGGGGCTGGCAGGGGCAGGATATGGAGCTCTCCCTGCTGCCATCCTGGCTCCAGCTCTGCAGACACTGCCCTGCCCGTGCCCTCAGCCTGGCTATGAGAGCAGGAGCCCTCAGCTCTGTGTGCCAGCAAACACCAGCTCCCAGTGCTTCCACCCAGGTTTCAATGGGCAGCTGCAGAGATAATCCTTGCTCCTTATGGCTGGGATGGGAGCAGGCAAGGGCAACGAGTTGCTGTGAAGTGAACATGGGAAGAGGGGATGTTGTGCAGCAGGCTGCTGATCCCCAGCACACACACAGCTGTAGCTCTTGCACTCACAGCACAGACACTCTGCTCTCCAACCTCTTCCCAATCAGCTGCTCCAGGGAGAGCGACCCTGAGAGATTATCCAGACCCTGGAGCACTCACTGCCTCTGGTGCCCATAATGGTTTGAGGCTGTGATTATCCCTGATAGCCTGGAGTGCTCTGCAGCCTAAAGAACAACTTGACTTTTACATTTTCAAACTAACTCTGGGGTAGTTTCCAAGCAACCCGTTTCCATAGCAAAGAATCCTGGGGTTAATCCAAGTTTGTTTTCTGTTGTTGCCTTTTATTTTTTTTTTCTTAAATATCACTTTATTGAATTTTGCCTTGAGCAGGTGGCTGTTCTGGCATGCTTCAATCCAGCCTGGGAGTGACAGCTGACAATGAATACCCAACAAACCCCACAAGCAAACCAGAAGAGGTAAGCTGCATAATCAACTTTGGTATGAAAAAAGCTCCCCAAATACCTCATATTTGTCCCAAGTGTGCTAAACTTATTCTACTAGCATAGAGCAATTTGGCTATTCTACTGCCTTGTCTTTGCCCAAACTCCAAGCAAAGCCATGGGACAGTGAGCAGACTGGCAGAAGGACAAGGATTCCTGGCTTTCCATCCCTGCTGGATGTTTAACTGGATACAGCCCACTATAGGCTTTGGTAAGAACTGAGGAAATTATTTCAGCATCTTAGGGGGAAAAAAAAATATAATTTGTATCCAGACTGCTGACTGAAAGGTCATGGGCTGCAAACATTTAGTAGGAATTAAGTGTAAATTTCAAAACAATCACTTGAAACTGAAAGAACGGAAAACTACTTGTCAGTTTTGACAAGGGCCAGTGACAATTTCCTAATCTCTTTTCCTTCAAGGTTTTATTCCCTGAAGTGAAAAGCTTGTCAGGGATGATGCAACTGCACAAATTGACGAGAAGCTCAGATTTACATACTGTGACTTTCAGTTTCCACCATCTCCCCTGGCCTTGCTCCCAGAGGTGGGGCCCCACATGTTGCCCCTTGCTCAAGTCTTTCTGGGCACTTCCCCATCCTTGCAGGGGCTCATCTTCTTCAATTATGGCAAAGACATTTCTAGTGCTCCTTGCCATTCCCAAACTCTTCTTCAGTAGGTTTGGTCCCTTTGGTGATTTTGCATTTGGTTTTTGTTTGTTGTTTGGTTTTTTAAAAACCTTTGGATAATACTCTCCTGGAATACTCTCAGCAGTCATCTTCTAGTAAAACCTATTGTTATTGTCCCATTTTCTCTTCCTCAGATGTGCTGGAGTTCTTTTTTTCCCAGCATCTATTTTTGCCTGTTGAGTATTGCATGAAACTGCAGTTACAGAAATCACTTACTCCCACTGCTTCATCTAATAAAGCTACAGGGTCCCATAAATGGGATTAAGCAGACTCCTTGGGGCATGATAACATCCCTGGATGATAGCCAAACTCCCTTTTTCCTTCTTTTTTTTTTTTGTGTGGCTCAAGCACCTTGGCCAAAACTTCCTGCTCAGCCCTCTGCATGCTTACAGAATCCTCACATAGTCAGTGCATGATTTTTGGAACTACAGCTGACTTTGCAAGTCCTGACCTTGCTCTTGACAGGTCACAACCCATCAGTTGAATAAGAACCCTAAGAGCTGAGCAAAGGCCAGTTAGTATAAATCACCATGGCAAGCTGATTCCAAACATCCTTTTGCCTCCTATGATTTCTGCAGTGATAAAGCTGAGTTATGTGACGTACGCTGGCGCTCAGGCTGGGGCTAAGATTAGTTCTGGTCTATCTGTTTTTAGAAGCATTTAAAATGCAGAATTTCTCATGTATCAGGCTGATAACACTGCCCTTGCTTAGATGGAAAGGCCCTTATGTGTGACAGCCCGTGTCAGCTGGCAGGATTACTTTCAGGCACATGGAGAGCAAGAAGAGCCAGAACTTAAGAGGAATGTGGTGGTTCAGCAGCTGGAGAACAGAAATGGAAGGGTGGCTGAGAAGTGATTCTTATCCTGATACAGGAGCTGATTGTTATGGTCCAAACTCATTCTGACTTTTCCAGGCTGAAACCTCATATCAGGGAAATGCAGTTAAAAGTGAGTGTGATACAATGAACTCTGGTACATTCAGGCTTCAAGACCAGGGATCACACAGGGCTAAACTGAAAAAAATATAAACCCAAAAGAAACCTCCTTGCTCCATGCTGCCATGTCTGTAGTGTCAGGCACAGGCATGATGCATGCTTCAGTGCATACATGTGTCTGGTCAATGGAGTTAAACAGGAGACAGCAAGGGCTTCCAGGAGCAGCTTGGTTCACATATGTGATGTGTGGTGCATCAAAAGCATGGGGGGAGGAGCAAAACATATGGCATTTTCCCCTTAAAATATAATAAAAATAACACACAGGAGAAAAATGTTACTTGCCCTGAACTTTGCTGCCCTTTTGCTCTAACAAGTGAGCTCACTTCAGCATACAGCTTCCAACAGGGCTCATTTCATATTCCCCCTACCCCTGCTGTTGGGGGGAAATTGCACAGCTTCTCAAGCTGCTTGCTTAATGATTTAAAAGCTTCTGATTCCAAATATCTAGATAAACCCTGGTGTTCTGCTTTTCATCCAGCATTGCTTGCACAGACTGAGGCATTATTGCATTAAGGGGATGCACTCCCACAGCATAGAGCCCCTCTGCAGAACAAATGCTGCTGGAGCCTGCTGTGCTGCTGTGAAAGCCTCCAAGGTAAAAATAAACCTGCTCCCATCCGTGCAGAGATACAAACAAAGGAATGCTCCAGCTCGGGAGAGCTCTGCCTCTGAACTGCTGCCCAGCCACACAAAGCCCTTCACACCCTGCACCCCCGGGAGCCTGGGCTTTGTCAAAGGGAACGGATGGGCTGCACTTCCCTTTGCTTCCCTTTCCAGCAGCCTGCCCTGGAAATCCGAAACCGCAGAGCCTGCTGCTTTCCCCTCCCTTCGGGGGGGGCAGGGCTGGCCACACAGGAAGGGGGGCTGGCTGGTTTTCACCCCCATCCTTCGGTAGAGGGGCTTCCTGATTTATGTCCCATGTTCTGTACCTGGACTTCTTTTGTCTCCTGAAATCCCCAGCTTTGGTTCCAGGTGACAACATATGACAACAGTGATTTCTTATCCTGACAGCAGAACATGCTGAGCTGGATTTTGTACACCAAGCAGCAAAGTATGTCTGTCAACACTTCCTAGAGCTGGAGTGTGCTCACCTAAACTGTCTTTGCTCTTTTAGACTCTCCCAGCCTTCTCAAGAGCAACACTGGTGCCAAGACTGACAGCTTCCCAAACAAACTCTGGTCCACCTGGCAGAGCCTGGGCTGGAGCCCAGGGAAAATGGAAGGATAACAGAAGTAGATCCCCCAGCCTGCAGAAGGTATTAAGTGATAAAATACAAGGGAATGCCTGGCACATCCTCTTCCATAGTTGTCTTCCCTCTGCAGTTTGATGCCACCAGTGGGCCAAAAGCCTCGAGTACCTGGCTAGGAACAAGCAAGTAGCACATCTTCCCCTCTATCCCCAAATGCACCACAAGGTCACCTGTAATGTGACAAGCCCTGTTGTACAGGACTTGAACGTGCTGGAAGGTGGAACAGGGAAGGTGAAAAAGGAATGGGATCACCATGCTCCCTCTGTCCCTCCTGTTTGTACACTCAACACACCTGCATTTAAGAGACATTACCTCTGGGCAGCTTCTTGCAGTTTCACAGGTTGCTTGGCACTGAGGTAAATCAGGCAGGCATCTGCTACTTTATTCAGGTCACTCTCGCCTGCAGAAATGGAACAGGAAAGAAGGGTAGGAGGTGACCTCCTCAGCAGCTGCTGCCTAATGGAATCAGCTCCAAATTGGCAGCAGAGGCTTCAGAGCCTTTGAGCTGTCTGACCCACAGCTCTTCTGACCTTGCCTTTTAAGCATCTTGCTGCAAAGCCAGGAAAGCAATCAAGGGCACTGAGAGGAAAAGAGCAACTAGCCAGCAAACCTTCTCCCTCATCAAAGCCAGTTCCAGAAATTTCACTTGGGGAGAATTTCAGAGTTTCATTCAACAGAAGACTGTGATGTGCTGGATTTAAAGGGTCCCCCAGAGATAAGCCCACAATAGGACTAGTCAAGCTAGCCAGAAGTCTTATCTGGGCTCCAGTTTGTCCAGTAAGAACAAAGTGTGGCCCAACAGCAATGCAGGGACTCTGTTCTGCACCACAAGTGGGATGAGCAGTCACATTTTGCGTGTGGTGGGAACCTTCTCTCCCATTTGTCTCCTGGGGAGAAAAGCACCCAGCACCTCTTTACAGAGCTCCCAAAGAGAACAGATTCAGGCTAGAGAAGATCGGGAAATCAATTCTGGGCAGCAGGAGGAGAAGTAGCAAATTGAGAGGAGACAGTAAAGTCTGGCAGAGATCCACACAACCTGTGCTTCCTCTGCTACTCACCCATGTCCAGCTTCTCACAGAGAGAGCCCAGGCCCTGCAGCACAGCCAGCTGCAGCTTGAAGGCCAGTGTGTGGCTGTACACAGGCCCAGCTCTGGCACTCACTGGGGCCTGGCTGAGGAGGGAGCTGGTCAGCTTGGGCAGGACATCTTTGGAGAACCTCTGCCTCAGGAAGTCCCCACATGTTTGACCCAGGGTACACAGCACCTAAGAGAGACAACAGTTACAGGGGAGAGTGCACACACTGGCCTGGGAGGAGCTCAGTGATCCACACCAGCCTGGAGGGTTCAGACATTCACTCTCCTGGAGAACTGTTTTTGCAGGGGAGAGCACTGTGACCACACCTGCCCCAGTTTCCCCATAATGAGCAGAAGGTGAATGTTTGAGAGGCTGAGTGAGCTCTGCAGTGTCACCTGGCTGACCTCCTGGGCTGCCCTTCCCTCATTAGCACAGTAAAGGTAAGAGCAGCTCTGCATTCTTACTCAGAATTAGTGGAGGAGTCTCTGATGGAAAATCCCATTAAATATGATTATATCCTTAAATCTCTTTTGTAGTGCAGACAACCAATCCTTCCAAACACGTCAGCAAGCAGAAAGGCCAAGTGGCCACAGAAATGGGCACCCAGCACTACTGGTGTCTGCACAGGATCAAACTCAAACTGGGTAGAGAATGGCCCTAAATGCATGTAAAAACAAAGGGGGATCCATGTGGCCAGAACACTGATCTCTCTTTTGGAACTTCACTGAGCTCATGGTCTCAGTGTGCAGGACTGAGATGCTGGTTATGTTATGTTTGTTTTACACCGATATGACACTTCTGGTCCTGGAATTTAGGCAGGAAGACACTTTGGGGGGAATTCATACAGCAAAACCCAAGCTGGGTGCAAATTATAATGACGACTTGAACTTTTCAAGAGTTAATTAGTTTTTGTACAGCAATCTCTACCTCCTTTTAGGACAGGCAACAGGTATGGCTATTCTGAGACTGTAGTGCATGGCTTGTGGAATTTCAGGAATCAAAACTCTCTTTATTCACACTGAAGGATTCTAAAATGAATCTCACTCTGCCCAGCAGACAAATTCCTCTGCAATGCTGGGGCTGGCAACCTCTGGAAACATGCTTTACTGGCCAGCCTGTGAGTCAGGAGGAGAAAGGAGCCAGCTGTCAAGGTCAGGAGCTCTTTAACAATGTCATTATAGGGCCAAGTGTTTATTCAACCTCTCCCTTACCTTGCCAATGCCTCAATCATGAAATGTTCCCCTGTCTTCAATCTGAGACTTCCAAAGAGGATGCTGGGACTGTGTCTCCAGCAAGGCCAAGCTGCACTGCATGGTGCCCCAACATCTGCTGAGGCTGTAGAGCTGTTTTTCTCACCCCTGCAATAACCACCAACATTGCTGCTTCCCCCAGGAACAGCATCAAGGCTTTACCTGTGGACGAGCTGCAGTGAGAGTGGCACAAACCAACCCACAGCAGAGCACAGTGACCCCACGCTCCAAACCACATTTAAACATCACTGCAGGAGCTTGGTGCTCTCTCCTGAGCTGCAGCACTGCCTGAGCCCCCTCCTGAGCCCAAGCCCCAGCTGGAAATGCTGCTGGCAGTCACTGCCATACCTTGAAGGCTCTGAGCACTGCCAGAGGGTCGTCGTTAATCAGCCGGGTGACGAGAACTGGCCAGACACGGTGAGCCATGGGAAGCAGATGGTTTCCATGAGGATGCAGCATGGTTACACAGAGCTCCAGCACGTCCAGGACCTGGGCAGGAGGGGAGGGAACAGACTCTGAGTGCTGCAGTGCCAGGCATTCAGGTGGATCCCAGCATCACAGCAGCAAGCTGGGAGGAGGGGTTGAACTGCAAAGGGTGCGGTTTTACCGCAGCAGGAACGGGGACAAGTGAACAGTGCTAGAAATCAGGCCTGCCTGGAAAGGGACAAGCACTGCAGTGACACAACCTGTGCTGGGTACAGAGCTGGGCTGGGAGCAGGGCAGGATTCCTGCCCCGATCCCACTTGGACTCCACTGCGGCTGCGGCAGCAGGATCACCTGGCAGAGCTGGGGCTGCTGGGATGAGAATCTAGGTTATGCCTCATTTTTCTGTCTCACTTTGCACTTTAAAAGGAGGCCACCTTCAAAGGGTTTTCATAATTAGAAAAAAGCCAGGCTTTTAGCCCTGCTTATCATCACCCCAGCTACTTCAAAAACATTCATCAGCCTGTGCACTGCAGCCTGAGGAAGGGGGATGGGAGGCACAGATGGGAGAAAGATGCTTCTGTTTCCTCCAAAGGACAAAGCACAAGACTTAACTGTCATGAGCATCAAGGCAAAGTGTCCAATACAAAGCCACCCTTAAGATTCTGTTCGGCCTGGCTGCCATTCCTAATCCAGAGCACTCCCAAAAAACTATCTCCCTTTCTCTTGCCAGGCTTGGAGGATCTGTCCTGCTGGAGCATATGGCAGCACAAACCTGGGGATGGCAGGGAGCCCAACGTGCATGGCACACACGCTGACGAGCTACCAGCCCCTTCATGGGCACCATCTGTCCCCTCAGAGCCAGCGATTACCGACCTTCAGCCGCACTCGGAGGCTCCCGTCAGACAGCAAGTGGATGCACCTCTCCATCACATCCTTGGCCAGCTGAGCGTGGCTTGGCATTGGAGCCTCTCCTTCTGGGTCAGAGTTGGGCTCTGGCTTAGCGAGGGGAACCTCATCTGGAAGACAAAACCATTACTGAAGCCATGAAAATGACTTGGGAGCTCTGGGAAATCACAGTCACAGGTCACAGATCACCCACCTACAACGACTCTGCAAATTCCTGAGTAAGGCCTTTGGCATTTTTTAATGTGCTTAGATATAGTTAAGCCTATGAGTTCTGTGAGGTAGTGTCAGGTTCAGTTACGAGTGTGGGGCCAGGGAACATTCGCTTTCTTTACGGGACAATGCAGCTGGTCTGACATTTGCAGTCTCTTCTCACCATGGACTTATTTCCCATTGATTTTTATTAAAAATGAAAAGCCTGGGTATTTAAAGATGAAGTATTTAAAGGTCAGGATTGCAGCACAGTCCAGTGAAGACTAAAAAGTTTCCTATATAAATGTCTGCAGTGCCCGCCACGGCCAAGTGAGAAGGGAGCAGTGGCATCATTAGCCAGGAGAAAACAGTACAGAGATTCCCAAAGGAACATGAGGAAACCACATAGGATCCTGGAAAGAGGAAACTTCAGGTCCTGAACCCAAATGAACTGTTACAAGGGAAGAAAAAACACACTGTGCTTGTGTTTCAGAGCTAGAGAAGCCTTGATCTGCAAACATTTGGCTCCCCTACTCAAAGAGAACAAAGTGAGAACACCCAACAGCACTTTACACGAAGCAAGGCCAGCCCAAAGAAGACCTGAGACTGTCAGCCTGGTCCCAAGGGCCCCATGTGACAAAAGGACATCTCAGAGGTCACAGTCTCTCTGCAAGCTGACCATGCTCCTCTCCAGCACTGACCTGCCTCCTCCTCCTCCTCCAGGTCAGGAAGATCCCCCTCTGCGATCTGCTTCTGGCAGATGTAGTCAAGGAAGAATCTTTCCACTTCTTGACTTGTCAATGTCACCTCCTGCTGTCCCTGGGACTGAGCCCTGCTCTGGCCCTTGTCAGTCTGCCTTTGCTGGTGCCCCTCAGCGCTGGGCATTCCAAACCACTGCACTGCAAAAAAGGAACTGACATGTCACTGGGCAACCATGATCCCCTCCTGCAAGTCAGCAAGGTGCCATGGATTCCATGAGAGATGAGATGGTTCTCACACCTCATGGGATTGCACCTGACTCAGGCATCTGCTGTCACATTCCAGTCACCTCCTTGATAGTATGGGAAAGTTAAAAAGGAATACATGGTAAAAGCAAAAAGAAATACATGCCATGTGCTCCTACAGAATGTTCATGGGAGCAGTGAACCCATCCTTTCTCAGCCACTAAAGGCCATGTTCCTGTGAAAGGCTACAGTCCAGGCAAACTGGAGAGGGAAAGCTACTGGTGATCATTGCTTGAGCACTGCCCCAGCAAGCAAAGCACAGTGGCCATCACACTGCAATGCCTTGGCTACCTGGAACCTCCCATGGCAAGTGGAAAGGCCCAAGACAAGTACCCTTAGTGACAGCAAGGCTGAATTACACAAAGAAAACATTGCTTTAGTACCTAGAGCAGTCATGACTGAGTGGAGGACCCTGAGGAAGGTGGAAGCCTGGCTATTGTAAGTCTGATCTAGTGCAGACAGGACATCTTGGATTACATCTTCTATCAGTGGCAGCAAGCTGGCATCTGAATGCCTCAGCATCGTGTCCAGGACCTGGGATGCACGTGGCTGACAGGCCAGCTGGCGCAGATTCAGGGAAATCCCGTTCACCAGATAGTCAGAGTTCTCATTGATCAAATACCGCACTGAGTCGTAACCACAGGCCTCACATATGTCTGCCAGGGTCCCCAGTGCTGTCTCACTGATGAGCAGAGTCCTGTCACCAGCCTTCTCCAGCACAGGGTAGAGAGCTGACAGCAGCAGCAGCCGGAACTCCTTCCCGAGGACAGCAGCAAAGCAGCCAACGCCCTCCAGCTGGATGCAGATCTGCCAGATGTTGCTATTCATGGTGCGGATTGTGACTGGGGGCTCTGGGGACAGATGGAGAATGCTGCTGGATGCACCCCCTGCATGGACAGCGAGTCCCAGGTGCTGCACCGACTGCTCAGGGCTGCTTTCCTCTGTGTCAATGCTAGTCACCAAATACCAGTTTGCCTGGTCCATGTACTCATCCAGAATGGATGTTATGGACCTTTTGAGATCATCCACGCTCAGTGGAACTTCCCTCTCCTGCAGGAAATCCACTCCCACCCCGGCAGCTCCCATGACCAGCTCGTTGAGGATCATGGCTGCCTGCTTTCGGTACAGGCCAGACTCACTGTACAGCCCCATGAAGTGATCCACAAGCAGGTAGAGGTTCCCATAGTAGCCAAGAACACGACACACTTGCTGAAGGAGCTGGAAAACCTTCTCCTCTGTGAAGAAGCGGAAATATTTCTTCTGGCACCTGCCCTTCTGCACACCCTGCTGCAAGGGGCCCGGTGGCCCAGGGTGCCGGGCCTCCACTATCTTCACATCTGTCACATCCAGCTCCAGAACCTGCACCAGCGCCTTGGACAGGCGCTGCAGGTGGGACACGGAGTTGAGGACAATGTTAATCTTGGGGCCCAGCAGCTTCAGGTAGCCCAGCAATAAGCTCAGCGTGGAAACCTTGCCCATGTCATCCTGAGAGTTCATCAGGCGGGGAAGGGCTGTGGCAAGGGAATGGAGGTTCTCAGAGAGGACATCAGCAAGAGCCCTGCTCTGTGCCACAATCCTCTGCTCTGCAATCCCTTGCAGAACTTTGTTACACCTGCTCTGGACTTCGCTGTTTTCATCATTAACCAGCCCAACCAAGGCCTTTAAGAGGTGACTGAATGAGTCCACCAGTGACTGACTGCAGTTCCTCAGTAAGTGGTGGACCAGCTCCACCAGCTCCTGTCTCACCTTCCAGTGGGGGTGACCTGAAGAAGATTCAACCACCTTATGCAAGAGAAGAGAGAGTTTTTCAGCAGTACTTTTCGTCCAGTCAAGTCCTCTGTGGATCATTAGCTCTGATATTCTGCTGTGCTCCACTAGCAGCTTTTCCTTACTCTTTGGGATTCTGGCTAGCTGTTTGTCAGCCATGACCAAGCCAACAATCAAATAAAAGAGTCTGATGGCAGAAACAGTGGTTTTGTGACCTTGTTTGATGTCTCCAGCAATAACTCGAGACAGTGTAATAGAAATCCCAGGCAGAAAAGAAGCAAACAAATCCCCACATCGCTGTGCCTCGTCTTCATCCAGGTGTCGGTGCTCCTGGCAGTCACACTGCAGAAGCAGGACCTGCAAGCACTCCAAAGCAGAGATCTTGATTTGCTTTGCTTTTTCTTGTTCTGCAAGTGTCAGAAGCAAAGACACAGCAAATCCTAGGAGCGGAAGGGTGGAAGGTTGGTACAGAGACAAGATAACATCCCCATAAGCCGAATGCATCAGGGTGTGGAGTGCCTGGATCACAGCCAGCTTCAGCTCCTCGGACAGCGGGGCGGTTTTGCCCGAGCTGGGAGGGGGAGCGAGGCAGGTACAGAGCTCAGAGAAGAGCTCCTGCAGCAGCTCCTGCTTCTTCACGCACGTCGCGGCAAGCACGGAGGAGATGCACTGCACCAGGCTCTGCACCAGCCGCTCCTGCGTGGGCCCCGGCAGCCGCAGGGCGAAGCGCAGCGGGAACAGCACGTACTCCTGCAGCTCCTGCAGGGCCGCGCCGCTCACCCCGGCCAGGTGCGCCTGCAGCAGCCGCACGTTCTCCACCGTCTGCACCCGCGTCAGCTGCACGCAGACGGGGCGCAGCGCCCCGAACGCCGCCTGCGGGGTGTCGAACACGGCCATGCCGCGGGCCGGCGGCCGCGGGCCCTGCCCGATGCCGGGGGGTCCCACCCGGGCCCGGGGCCGCGCTGGGGCCAGGCCGGGCAGCCCTGAGGGTGCCGGAAGTGACGCAGCAGCCCCAGCACCACAAAGCTCCCGTGAAGTGGGGCGGGCGCTGTGAGAAAAGTCTCGGATGCCCACAAGGCGCCTGCGCCAGAGACGTGACACTGAACTAACGGGGCTATCGGCGCCACAGAGCTCCCGCGGGCCTGGGCCGGCGCTGTGAGAAAAATCGCGAGTGCTCGCAGTGCGCAGGCGCCGAGGATGGTTGCGCATGCGCTGAGCCCGCCCGCCGTGCGGCCCGGCTCCCTCCGGCGCTCCGTACGATGCCGCCCCTCGCCCCGCGGCGGGGTCAGGGCGCGGGCGGCCATCTTGTGGCGGCGGCCCCGGCGGGTTGTTGTCGGTGAGGCCGCGCCGCGCCCCCCTCGCGGGCGGAGCAGCCCCGGCCCCATGTCCTCCTTCTCGGAGTCGGCGCTGGAGAAGAAGCTGTCGGAGCTAAGCAACTCCCAGCAGAGCGTGCAGACGCTCTCGCTGTGGCTCATCCACCACCGCAAGCACGCGGGGCCCATCGTCGCCGTGTGGCACCGGGAGCTCCGCAAAGGTGCGCGGGGGGTTTGTCCGGCGGGGGCCGCTCTGGCAGCCCTTGCCTCGAGGTAACGGAGCTGCCGCTGAGCGCGGCCGGTTCCTCCTGGCGGAGCTCCCCGGGCCGGCCCCTGGAGAATCTGGTGTCCCGGGAGTTCGTGGGAGCCTGGCCGCTGTTTGGCTGCTGTGTTGTTGTTTGCTAAACTCTGGGGGGAACACCACGTGTGAGGGGAGTATCCGCTGATACCGGCGGCGGATTTGGGGAGGCAGAGGACGGAGGCGCAGCCAAGCGTGGGTTGAGAGGGAGGGGATGCTGAGCTCTGGGCGGGTGTAAAACAAGAGATGTACGGATTACGTTCCCCTGACTGTACTCCGGCAGACTTGGAAGTGCTGTGGCTGTTTGGCTCCGTTTTTGAATTTTGGGTTTGGATTCATACAGCTCACCCGTTACAGAGTTAGTGAAAGGAGATAAGCAGAGAAAAAGCAGTTGTGGGAGTCTGTAAAACTCTTTGGTGCTATCAGCCAGAAACATTTTGTGCGTGTTTTCCTTGCAGATTAACAAAAGGTGATTTCCCAGATGGCTTCATCCTGAAGTCAAGGGAGACTGCCAGTGCCCAGTGGAAGGTGTTCCTGCCGGTGGCAGGGGGTAGGAACGAGATGATCTTTAAGGTCCCTTCCAACCCAGACCATTCTGGGATTGGATGTCCTGTCCCAGGTGCAGCCAGTGTCACCATTCCCCTGCAGCACCAGCACTGTGAGCCCCTTGGAGCAGCCGGGCTGTCTTCTATGTGATTGCTGCTTTTTTGCTATTTGTAGTTTATTAATGAGTTTTTGAAGATCTGCCTTTGCCCTGTTGTGGAAATGAGCCCCTTTGTTTTCTGCCTTCTGTGTTGTTTTTGTTGGGGGAACAGTGAAACTCACTAATTCTCGCCATATTGATATAGAAACTGGTGGTGTCAAAATAGGAAAATTTAAGGTATATTGAAGAAATGTGATGTTAGGAGCATTGTTTGGAAAACTTTAGAGTCTCCACAGTAGCTTCTTCCTGCAGTTTCACTCATTCTAAGTTACTCTGTTTTATTAGAGTATTTTTCCTGAAGTAAATTAATAAAAAAATAAACTAATTGGGTTATTAGTTCGCTGATGGGTTAGAGCAGCTTTTTAAAATTGTGTTTAAAATGTATTGGTTTTTCAGAGTTGAGGTGTCACTGTGCACAAAAAGCATTAAAGCTCTTGTTTGTCTTATGAATTAATTAGAAAAGAGCAGAAGTGAGGACATTGAGAACTACTTGACTTGAAAGCCCCTGGTTTCCTTTGGTAAAAAGGAAATGTTTTAAACTTTGCTTTTAGCCTGCAAAGCTATAAACAACTTTGAAAGCCCTGTTAATGATTCTAGGTGAAAGAAATGAGAAATAAACTCTCCTTTTGTTTTTTTTCCTTTTTTTTCTTTTTTTCCCCCTTTCTCAGCAAAATCAAGTAGGAAACTTACTTTCCTATATTTAGCAAACGATGTCATCCAGAACAGTAAGAGGAAAGGCCCTGAATTTACCAGGGAATTTGAATCTGTTCTCGTGGATGCATTTTCTCACGTTGCCAGGTATGTTGCTGTATTTCTTCAGCTTTCTTCTCTAGGGATTTGCATTCTTGTTATTCAAAGCTTAATTCAATTGAGTTTTATTGGTTTTTTAGATCTAGGGTATGCTTGTACCTTCTCTATAGTAGAGATTGGATCCTGGCTGCTTTGTGGTTGGGCACTGTTTAGTGTAAATGGGTAACCGTGTGTGTGGACCAGTCCTTCACAGCTTTACATGTTTGTGAAGCTCCTATGGACTTTATTTCAATTGTTACTTAAAGATCTGGCAGATCTGTTTATGAGCAGTGGAACTGAGCAGTTGGGTGTGTTTGTTAAAGCCACATAATGAATGGCTCTGCCCCATTGTCAAAAGACTTTAAAAGAGCTGATGTTTTGGGTCACTGGGTTCTCACCAGCCTCCTGGGTTGAGCAGTTTCTTTGTGTGTTACCTGATCAGTAATATCCTTGCTGGAGGAAGGAAGAATTTCATAGTTAAAAGGGAAGAAGTGATGCAGCCACCACCTTACCAAAAATGCACTGTTGTTTATTTGAGATTGTGTCTAAATGGCATAATGAGTCCTGTTACCTCAGCTAAACACCATTAATGCTCTGGGTATTTGTCTGTTCTGGAGGGCTGTCTGACTGTCAGAGCACGCTCTGAGTGCATTTAAGTGCCTAATGATCCAATCAACCTGCTTTTAATTGGGATGTTATTGGCTGAAACAGCTGTTTAAAGTTAATACTCAGAGTTGTAAACTTGTCAGCTTCAGGGTTTTTTATAAACTCTTATTGCAAATTCTGAATAATAGCAAGTTTCTTCTTTCACAACTTTTCTGCCCTTACTTTGAGATGGGAATGGTGGGAGACTTCCAGGCAATCTTTAGGTCAAATAAAGGGGAAAATTTGCCACAAGTGCATTTTGCACAGTTTGTCTCAGACAACATGAGCAAGATTCTCTCCAAATGTTCACATATTGCAATGGGTGCAGCTGCCAGTTTGGAAGATGCTCTCTAAAAACATAAGGAGTGTTGATCAGCTGAAGTGTAATGATTTCCCAATCTTTGAACAGAGAAGCAGACGAGGGCTGCAAGAAGCCCTTGGAACGATTGCTGAACATCTGGCAGGAGAGGAGTGTGTATGGCAGCGAGTTCATCCAGCAGCTCAAACTGTCTATGGAAGACTCCAACAGCCCCCAAACAAAAGGTAAATGCATATTGTTTGTCATGTGTGTTTTGTTTTTAAATTGGTGCATGTTTCACTGCAATTACTGTGAGGAGTTGAGCTGGAGCTGGTTGTGGAGATTCTTCAGGACTGTGTTGAGAAGTGTGATTTTCATTAAACCCTCAGTTCTGGTTTGCAGGTATACTGTCTTGGGGCTGGCAGTGAGCTTAACTGGGTGTGATGTCTGGTGCTGCTTGTGCAGATTCAGTGCTCCAGGGCTGCCTTTTGGGGTGAAAGCAAGTCAGTCATGCAGGGAACTGTTGTGTCCACCTCAAGTGTTCCACTCTGCATCTCTGAGACTGCTCAGCTGGGTTATTAGAGTGTCTTATTCAATACTGTTAGTGCTTTCATTCTCATATTAATTGTTTTGTTTTCCATAGTTACTGTATTTTATTATGATGCAGCAAGGAGTTTTGAATAATTGAAGTCTGGAATATATGCCCCAGAAGCTTGTCTGGTCTCTTATTTTCTTACACCAGCTGATGTCATTTGGAGAAAACTCTAACTTTGCATAATTTAATGTCATTAGGACATCACAGGTATAACCTTACTACTGCATGAGATCTGTGAGAAACTGAGCATAAGCTTGTGTTTACTGTGCTTTGATTTACTGCTTTGGCAGATCTTGCCTCTTCTGTAGCACTTGGAGATGTTTCACTGGTAGTGCTCCAGTGGAAAGAGGGGAGCAGTGGGATGCCTCAACTATGGAAGGTGAGGGTCATTAAAAATCAAGAGTGTTCTGGTTAAAGGAATATTTGTCCACCTTACAGCTGAAGGAAGTGGATGCTCCATTCCTGGAAGTGTTCAAGTCCAGGTTGTATGGGGCCCTGAGCAAGCTGGTCTTGTGGCAGGTGTTCCTGCCTGTGGCAGGGGAGTTGGAATGAGGTGGCCTTTAAGGTCCCTTCCCTTAAGCCATTCTATGATTCTATGAAGTGTGTCTTCAAATGAGCTGGAGTGACATTGCTGCTCTATGGGCAATAGAAAAAAATGACCAGAGTTCTGATGATGTGAGAGAGTTGGCTTGGTCATTAGTAAAAGGCTCTTACACCATTCTTAGGTGGTGAAAACAAGGTCTGATTGAGTTGGTATTTAATGTAGAATTAATATGAAGATATGAGCCTAAATGAGATCTGTATGTGAAGACATCTCTGGCTGTAGCTTTGTGCTTTTTCACACAGTGCTTTGGGCAGAACTGCTGGACAGATGCTCTAGCAGCTCACACCAGTGCCCTTGCACCTGCCCCTGATTGAGTTATACCCTTTGGATGATGACTTTTGCAGTTTTTTCCCCAAATGTTGTGAGCCAACTGCCCTGACTAAAGGGGTTATCCCATTTCTATGGAGACAGAGGGAGTTTGTGCTCTGGGAGGGTGAAGGTGAACAGTCTCTGCATGAACTGGCTCATGTTGGGGTTCCTTTTGTCTGGGTGCAGTGAATGAGGCACCTGTGTGTTATCAAAGGCCAGAATTTACACTCCTGATAACCCTGACCTGATTAACTGAGGGTTTGAAACTTTAGTTTAGTGTACCTGGGTAGGTGTTTCGCAAGTGTTTAACATTGAATCTGAAGGCATTGATAATTGATACCATGTGTTATTTCCTGGTCATTTGGCAACCAGCTGTCCCTCAGTGTCCTTTCCCTTTGGCTGATGGTATCAACCACTTCTGCTACTGTTGTCTTTTCAACTTAAAAATATTTGTACAAAATTGAACTTCCTAAGAGTAACAGATCTTTGTCTGTGGGAAGCAGAGTGGAGGAATATAAACCCTTGAAGGACTGCTGTGTGCACAGCTTCACTTGGCAAGAAACTTCATTTTTGGCCTGGGTAATTAGAGATATTAATGTAGTATCTTTTATTTGAAACAAGGTTTGGGCCTTTACGTGAGTGTGAATGTTACTGCCTTGTCAATGCATGTCAAAGAGAAACTTGAAGGATTCAGCAGAGTTATCCTGTGGGTTTTTTCCTTGCTTTGACTGGCATGTGTGCAGATTAGCTTCTTGATGGTAAGAGCTAGTTTCACCTGGGGGCTTTGAGTTTCTGGTGAGTTGCAGAAGGCTTTTTTGTGGTTACTGTATTCCATTTTCAAACAGGTGAACATAAGCAAGATTGAGATTAAGGTGTCCTGGTTTACAGATAGAAAAATTGTTGTAAATGTGGAAAACCATAATCCAGTGCTCCTCCAAAGCCATTCTGGCTTGCTGGGTTTGTGGATGCCCAAGGTAGACACAGCTGAGAAATAGGCAATGTTAGTGTCTGTAGATTGGTGCAAGCTGTGCTGTTAAAATGTTGGAGCTCCTTAAGGGCATCTGGTGCTGTTGATAACACCTGGTGCTTGTGATTACAACTAATCTTTTCTTCAGCCTGAGGGATGGCAACAGGTCAGTGCAGGTAGTTTTCTGTTATTTTTCATACTGCAGTGTCTTAAACTGATTTGGTGGGTGCTTCTCTCTGAGAAGATGACTCTGCTTGTCTTGAGAGCACCACTTAAAGTTGTGTGACTTCCCAAAGTGCAATGGAGTCCTGTATCAGTGAGGAAATACATCTTCAATGCTCATCAGTCAGTGTTTCAGTGCTACAGTTTGTTTCCTGTTTTGTCAGTAGCAAGGCCTTGGGTAATGCACAGCAATTCAGTTGTCTGGGCATGCTGAGCTCCTGCTGTGGAGCAGAGCTGGTTTCCCTTCAGAGAGACAGAGGGGTAAGACAACCAGCCCTTTCTAGGCACTGTATTCCCTGGTTTGACTGCTCAGTGATGCAGCTGACTACCAGATTTTAGTCTTTCGGAGTCCTTAAGGAGATATGCATATGCATGGAAATGAGCTTTTGAATATTGATACATTGTTTTATCTCTAAATGTATTCATTAAGCTTGCATTTGCTTTCTCATTAATCTCATTTTTATTAGAATGTTTCTTTTCACAAGCAATAGGGAAGAGAAAACCCCCCATTTCTCTCAAAGATTGGAAAAAGTAGGTCTTAAAGGTTTGATGTGAAACCCTTCAGGCAATACAACCGATATAGCTGATGTGTTTTCTTTTTGTTGTCTTTGTAACAAGCAGTTGAAGAAGGTCCTTGAATGTGCTGTGATGTAGGAGTGTGTCACTCTTAACACAGAACTGAGATGCTCCCCGACTGCTTTCATTGTGTTTATGTTGCAAATTCTGGCACAGAAAGTCAGACTTGTATTAAAATATGGAGAAGAACAGAGAGGAGAGCAGGCAGGGAGGCTTCTGAGGGTAGCTGAAATGAAGCCACCTGGACACAGAACTAGGTATGGTTTTGGAGCAACTCAGGAGAGGCTGCCAGCAAATATATATTGTAATGAGAGTTTCAGCAGCCACAAGTAATCTAGCCCCAAAGAGAGAAGGGTTTGGAATGGTTGGAGGGGATGCTGGCTCATTAGAAGCCTGTTTACCTCTGAACAGGCATCAAGAACTGAGAACAAAAAAGTAAGCACCTGAGCTGGGAAGATCGCTCAAGTGTCCAGCTGACAGGAAAAGCTCACAGTTGTCTGCAAGGCCTTGGACACTGTAACCTTCCTCAAGCCAGCTGAGATGGTTCCTAGCATAAAAGTTGATGCAGAAATGCTTTTGCTGGTGTCTATGGACTCTGCAACAGCAAGGTAGCAACAGCCTGGAGTCTCACTGCACAGCTGTGAGGAGAGGAATTTGTCTGTTGTTTTGGAGAAGTGGAGAGTGCTTTTCCCTTTGGAGGCTTTTTGGGAGTAGTTCAATTTCTGTGAAGAGCACAGCAAAGCAGGAGAGCTGACTTCATTGGGGCTTCTCTGGCTTCTTTGTGTCCATGTCAAGGTGGGCTCTTGATTTTAATGGAAGAAGCTGTCTGTATTCTACAAGGATATCTTGATTGTTTTGGGTATGTATTACATTCTGATCAGTTCTGGATGTTCTCAGTGCTTGTTTCCCCCTTCTCTGGCTGGATTTGACACGCTTTTCTGCTAGTATAGACTGTGATGGTGAAATTACCCCTGGCTGGCAGATTTTGTAAGTTACCCAGGCAGGGTGTATCTGTGCTGTGCTTCTGTTCTCTTTCAGGGATCCTTTTGCTCCATATGCTCCTGGGTTAGGAAATAAGCAAAGGGTTTTTTTCCTATTTTGTTGAAATTGAGATAGAGTTTCTAGAATTCTCCAGTGACTTTTGCTTAGGTTTGCAGGTGCTCAGCATCACCGATTTCAGAGTGCTTGCAGTCAGACTCACGTGGCCTTGTTCAGATAGAATATTCAATGAATTCTGAATCCTCTGTGTCAGAGTGGTGAGCAAGTGTAATGCTGTGTCTTGTGGTAGACCAGTTGGCAACACAGCAGGAATAACTCTTCAGCAATTTGAATCCCAGCTCTCAATTTAATTTCACTTGTGTGATCGCTGTGGTCATGCATTCTTCTGTTGTTGGCTCAGGTTTATCCTCTGTTGGTTAATTATTTTATGATAAGTACACACAAGTGATAAATACTGATGACCTCCTGTGTTGGGCTGGGTAATTTTAAATGCTCTCTTTGCCCACTTTCTCATCTGCTCATCTCCTGTTCAACCCAACTCGTGTTTCTCACAGACCTCAGTGGGCAGCAGCTGTTTTCCTTGTTGATCTGGTGCATCACTGGCTTGTCAGTCAGATTTTCAAGCACTCATACATCAGTTGGATACATGCAATAATTGGCTGTCCTTTTTCTAGCCTAGGTAGCTTTGTTCTATCAAACATTAACACTTCCTTTGGTTTAGGGTAACTTTTGAGTGCTGCTTTGCCTTCCATTGAGTGAGTCTGTCCTCTGACAGATGTGTTTCTGTCTGTCTTGGGAAGTTGTTCAGCTCTTTCCCCAACGAGCAGGATGTAACAGCTCCTTGATTTCTCTCCGTTAGAATGAAGTTTTTTCATATGTCTCACCTGACAAGGCAGGCAAAACTCTGCATTTAAGGACAGACCTTTCTGTTTGGTTCCCCATTAGAATGGGACAGTCTGGTTTTGTTTTAAATTGAGTGATCTTGGTTTTGGTTTTTCCTGTGAATCAAAGTATATACGGATTATCTTGGCAAGACTGGATTCCATTGAATAGATGTTCTTAAGACTGTCCAAAGATTTCTTACAAATTACCCCATATCTTATTATCTTTGGTGGCAAGTCTGAAAAATGATCCACCTTCTTTTGAAGGTTCTGTGGCTGGATCAAAGGCTTCATTAAGACTTCTGACTCATTTAAATAAACTGTCTCTTCCCTTTCAAGCTAATGTTTGCCGTGCTGAGGTTCATTTAACTAGTCATGTCTTGCTTTATGACATCCCTGTTTCTGAAGTGTTGCAGGTTACCTGCTTGGAGATTAGTTCATGCTTTGGTGTTGCTGCTGTCACATCTTGGAGTTGTAGTTAAACAGAACTGTCCTGAAGCCCTTATTTTGATGAAAGAGTGGAAGGTTGAATAATGAGCAATTACTGTGTTGGTTGTAGGACCACAGGGAGCATATAATTAATGCAGAAAGATAACTTGAAATTCTTCTGTCCTTGTGTACCTTCACATCAGCACTTCATTTCTACTGGTAGAAATCCTCACCTGTATACTCAGTGTTAACCAGAGCATCTGAGGGTTGAAGTCTGTAATTTATTGTCAAATAGCACATTTATTTGTCTTTCCTACTTTCATTGTGAGAGGCACAAACACATATGAAGTGCACACTGCTCGTGTATCCTCAGGCTGGCATGTACAGAGATACATGGAAGGCAGAAATCAATCTTTTATTACTGTTTTGCATTTGAGTGTTTGGAATATGATTCCAACATTAAAGTCCAGCTGTGGTCATCCCCTAGAGGGCTTAATCATCAGAGCATCCATCTGGTGTAATTCTTTGAAGTAGAGATAGTTAAGGTGGGCAGATCTGGCATCCAAATGAGTTGTTTCTGTCTTCAGTTGCAGAGGAGAAGAAATCTTTAAAGCGAACTTTCCAGCAAATACAAGAGGAGGAAGATGATGATTACCCTGGGAGCTACTCACCCCCAGACCCCAGCGCTGGGCCACTGCTGGTATGTGGAATGGGTTGAGCCTGGGAGGAGCTCTGGAAGCCATAGCGCTACCTCCCCTGTGTCACAACCACCTCCCCTGTGTCACAGCCACAAGGTGGAGCTGACAACAAGTGAAATGGGTTTAGTGGAGATGCAGTTTGGGGTTGAGAAGTCCATGTAAAATGCAACAGATTCCTTTTCCCTACTGCAGTTATGTGTCACTTCTGAGCAATTCCCGGTAGTCTAACCCAAGGTCTGAGTAGTGCTGCCAGGAAAGAATCCCAAAGGACTGCTAGAAGAACAGGCCATATTTTAAATTCTTCTCAAAATCAATGTGTAGCTTCTAAAACCTAAAGCTGTGAACAGTTAATACACAATTTTCCTTCATAGGCTGTATCTTTCTGTAAGTTATAATACAGCATAGCATTTGTTGTATTTGTATGGAGCTGGTAGGAAAACGAGCACTGAAGACTTTAGAGGCTCCGTGTTACTGGTGTGGAAATATTTGGAATGAAATAAAAAATCATTGCGGCCGTTTGAGGCTACAGATTGAACATATGTTAACCCAGAGCCTATTTGAAGGGGATAAAAAATTACACCATCCATCTGGTAAACTGTAAACATTGAAAAATAAAAATAAATAACAGTTGTCAAGGAAATAAGTGAAAATTTTGTTGTTGTTTTTACCTCCAGATGCCTTGTAGCTTATAGTTTCTCTTGATTATAAACATCGTCACTGTTGGAAATCATTTGCAGTTTGCAAGGAAGTAGTAAATGTTAGGTAATGGACCTCTTTGTTTTTCAGATTAAGAAAATATTTATTTTAAATTTGTTAGTGTTTTCATTAGCTTTCAAACTATTGAACTGTAGTTTAAAAATCAGTGCTTGTGTTTATGGTCCTAGCGTTCTGTTTCAAAAACCTGCCCTACTTCAGAATTTTTTAAACAAAAAAGCAACACTTTGTTCTTCCTGTTCAGGGAGTTTCTCTGTTTAATTTTTTTTTGAGCCAGGAGGAAATACAATGTGTCAGGGATGGTCCTCCTAGAGCTCTCCTCATCCATGTCCTTTTAAAGTTTGGATGCATCTTGGGTGAATTAATTCAAACTGACACGTCTTTCCTCAGTGCACTAAAGCCAGCTGAGAGATGAGCTGAGGGCACACCGAGGAGCCCATTTGAGTTGCAGAAAGCTGTATGCTTGCAGGAAGCTGGGTGAGGACAGCCATGGCTTTGCAAAATCAGGAGATTGCAGAGTTTGATTTATGGGAGGAGCTTTTGTCATCATTGGAGTTTATAGTCAGTACCAAGTTACAGAATTCTAAACCTTGTCATGATGGAAATTTAGTATAGTTTTGTTTGGGCTGATGGAAATTTGGTGTTGGGTGTTTTTGCTCTGTCAGAATGCAGCTTTAGAACAGAACAAAAAGGTGCCTGTACACTCCAGGGAGGCAGAGAGTCTGTCAGGGATGTTTGGGTGGAAGATTCAGTTCCAGCTTGGGGCAGCACACAGGGCTGGTGGTTCTCTCAAACTGGTGTGGTCATGTCCTTCACAGCTATGTCTTAAATGATCACTTTTCTTAATTGGATTGAGAAGTTTCCCACTGCAGGGCCTTGAAAAGGATGGCCCTGCTGTAATTATGCAGGAGGAGCTAAACACCGGGATAGTGTAAACTCAATGAATACTCCTTGTGTTAGGTTTAAAAATTACTTGAAGAAAATATTCCTCAAATGGTACCTTTCAGAGGTGGGTGAGCTCCTCTGCAGTGACCACATCCCTGGGAAGTGGATGTCGTTAAGGTTACCTGGTTTTACTGTTGGCTCACTTGTAGACCGAGGATTTGATCAAAGCCCTACAAGACCTGGAAAATGCAGCATCAGGAGATGCAACAGTGCGGCAAAAAATTGCTTCCCTGCCTCAGGAAGTTCAAGATGTTTCATTACTGGAGAAAATTACAGGTATGAGACTGGAAGATGAATGAACATGGGTCTAAAGAATAACTTAGAAATCAAAGTGTGGGTTTTTTTTTTTTAATAATCACAATGTATGGTGGAGTGAATTCCTGCTTTTGTGTCCTTGCTTTGTAGTTCTGGGGTAATTAACAGATAGCAATCCTATGACTAACACTGAAGATTAAACTTACATAGCTGCTTCCTTTTTTTGGCTTGGACTGAGGCTTTTGTACTTTGAGAACATCATCAGCATTTTGCAAGAATATAAAGGAAATCGAGCCAGAGTTCTCAAGTGGATGTGTTTGCTCTTAAACACCTCAGCTGTTAAGATATCTTGAAGTTTTATCAGTGTGATGAATATACACATAGTCCTTGATTGATATATTTTCAAGTTCTACCAGACTGCTGAGTACGCACATAGTCCTTGATTGCTATGGAAAAGGCAAATTGCTACCCCCGTTAATCTGTCAGTCTTTGTTTAAATTAACTGCTGCAATTGCATTTGAAAAGTAATTTTAATAGAAGCATTTAGAGGTTGAACTGATTTGACTCTTGTTCCTGGAGGTGGTTTTAATTTAGAACTCATTATGAATTATCACTTATTTGACCATTCATAATATATTCTTACAGTGCCCAACTGGACTGTGTGTAATTCTTAGATTTGTGTCAATACATTTGAAATCGCTCCTATATAACAGGAATTAACAAGTGCACACTGTGTTTAAATGTAGAAACCACCTGATTTGTTTACATGAAGGTACTTCTAACATTTTAATTAACCTGTTCATAGAGGCTTACTATTCATAGATTTATCTCCCTGCTTTCACTGACATCTCTAAGGATTAAATACAGTCAGTTATGTCAATGTCTAAAATACAGCCCACAAAGGGTGAATGTCCTATTTCCTGTTATCCTGTGATAACAGACCTTATTCTCCTGTCAAGCCAGAAGTATATTTACGAACAAGATGTTATTGTGCCTGTGGCTCATGAATCGCAGCCCTTCTGTCAACAATTGGAAGTTTTAAACTTTGTCCTCTAAATCACCCAACGCTTTTGCACGCAGACAAAGAGGCTGCGGAGCGGCTCTCGAAGACGGTGGACGAGGCGTGCCTGCTGCTGGCCGAGTACAACGGGCGGCTGGCGGCCGAGCTGGAGGACCGGCGCCAGCTGGCACGGATGCTCATCGAGTACACCCAGAACCAGAAGGATGTGCTCACGGAGAAGGAGAAGAAACTGGAGGTGAGTGCCTGTTACTGGGGCTGGCAGAACAATTGGCTCACCAGACACTCACCCTGGACTCCAAATCTATGGGTTTCTCCCAAGGGAGATGATTCCGGGTGTTACCTTTACGTGATTCCCGGTCCTGCCTTTGCATGGTCCCAGCTCCTGCCTTTACATTTGATTCCGGGTCTTACCTTTACTTTTGATTCCGGGTCTTACCTTTACTTTTGGTTCTAGGTTATCTAGGCTCTAGTTGTCTTTACACTTGGAGTAAAACGGGTAAGAAAGCAGTGTCAGATCTGCAGAGTGCAAATCTGTCCTGGTGTTCAGTCTAGATGTTTCAATGCACCTGGAAAGCCCAGAGATCTATACTACTTAAAGAAAAATAGACTTGCCTAACACATAGCTTATTTTGTTATGACAAAATTTCAAAAAATTAACCTTTTTTAAAAAAGTAACCTCCCTTTGCCATAATTAGATGAGGTTTTTTTATACTGCTTGGGTTTTTTGTTATTTTCCTGATGGTTAGGTGTCCTTCATCTGCTTCCTGAGACCCTGCTTGTTTAGGGGAAGCAGTTTAAGCCAAATGTTCTGCTCTGCATCCTTTAACAGCCACTTACCCACAGCTTCTGTGGTGCAGTGTAAATGGGGCTGGTAGTGAAAGACAATGACTTGTGTTTCCTGTACAGCTCCTTTAAACAGGGAGGGCAGGACCCTAAAACAGCCTGGGGCTGAGCTGAGCCCCCTTGCTCAGGCTGTGCAGCCAGCTGTTTACAGCTGTTTATCCAAAATGTGCCTTCTCCATGGAAGTTCTTTCAGCAGCACGTTGTGGGACTGGCGAGGAGTTTAATTAATGGCTGTGGTTGTATGTCACTCTGCCATCTGCTAAACTGCCCCTTGGCGGCACATTAAGGGCTTCTCTGCACCGCCGTGCTGGTGATGAGCAGCTGCTGCAGGGTGGGATGGGAGGGGATGTGAAGGACAAGATCTCCTGGAAGGAGACTGAGCTGCAGCATTTGCAGTCTCTGTTTACTCTCATGGCAAACCTCCTCCTCTGACAGCTCGGCAACATTGTTCCCAGATAAAATTCATTTTGAATGTTTTCTTTGCCTGTGTTTATATTGGAGGTTCTCAATGCCTTGTGACTGAATTTCTTCAAGCATAGCATCAGTCTTATGACTGAGTCAGAAAAAACACTTTTATACATGGATACAGATGATGCCATGAAACCAAATGTTGTTTGGCAACTGATTTGTTTTCTGTGGAAGGCTTGGGTCAGGTTTTGAAGTTTTTTTCTTGCTTAAAGGACACCTATGTGTATGTAAAAAAATACATAAATGATACATACTGCTATAGGTAGCAAAATGCTGCACAATAATATTTTAAAAGGCTCAGAACAATTAATAATTTTGAGTCAGTTTGAGACTTTGAAACTGAGAAATCCATAATGACAACATGAAATTAAAATTTCTAATGCATTAGCTGAAATGTTGTGACAATCGTGGAGGGTTTTTGTTTGGAAAATATCCTTTTGCTAAAGAATGTTACTTGAAAATTGTAACTGGCAGAGGCAGAAATGTAACCCTGAAAATTAAGTGTTTTGCTGGTTGAGTTGCTTTGTTAATGATAGTAATCCTGCTGATGGCAATGGAACAGGCTGCTTGCACACTATTAGGTGTAAACGTAATTCTTCACTACATTAGAAAATAAAGAATGATCCTATTTAAATATTAGGATCTTATTAAGTATCTGTTTTGGTTGGCATCTTTGTCATTCTGCCAGACAAGAGGGCCTCAGTGCTGTAGCAGTCTAAACAGAGTTGCAGGAAATGCCACTCCAGCAGTGAACATGAGGCACGATTGATATTCGTGTCAGCTCTCAAACCTCAGTGAGGGATGTTGCCTGATTACAGCATTCCATTGTTCTGCCCTTGTAGAGGGTTAATAAACAGTGGAAGATGCTGGTTACAGATAAGACAGGCCAGATCTGCTTATCAGTTTTATTTGAGTCTTTGATGTTCTCACAGTATTGATAAGGCTGTATTTTTCTTTGTAGTGCTAATAAGCATTTTACTAGAAGGATCTGAAACTTGTAACAATTAAAAATGTATTTAAAAACCAAAACATTTACTCAGGCGAGGTCTGAAATGAGAAAACAACTTAAAACAATCTAATTTTACATATCTACGCATTGTAGGCTTTGCTCTCTTGAAGTGTCTTTCTCAGAATCTTTGGTACTTTGAGTTTTTCCTCTTGTGCTGAGGAAGTTTCCTCTAAGTTTCTTGACTTAGATGAGAGGGTGTGTTTAGATGGAAGATGGATTGTTTACTTCACCATCCTCATCTAGACAAGGCTGTTGGTTGGGGAGAGAGACTTCTGACAGAAATAAAAGTCAGGACTATATTTTAAGAGATGGAAATACCTAATTTGGAAATTACTCTGGGTGGTTTTTTTGTATTTTATTTACTTGCAAAGTCTTTCACTGGGATAGCAATGAAAGTAGCTAATCTGTGAATTCTTGAAAAGCAGCTTTTATGGTCTAAAGAGCTGCAGTTGTTTACTAATCCTGTTAATGCTGTCCCTCATGAAACAGCAAATTATCAAAACATACAGAAACTCAGTATGTTTGTGTTTTGTGGGCTAATGCTCAGAATACTCTGCATGTCAAACCCCTGTGACACAGCTCTTGTCATCAGTTGCAGTAAGGCTGTTTAACTGAGGGGCACTGCTGAGGAACATGCTGAGGATTTGGAAAATAATTACACATCAGCATGGACACAGCTGGCATGAGTAAGGATTGAAGCAGTGAGGGCAAAGCAGCACTGGTGATTTGAAGGGAGGAAGCTGCAACAGAGCCTGAAGATCATAACATGGACAAACTCTGGTTTTAGGGTAGCAGTGGAAAAAATCCAAGTGTAATAATTAGGATTTCTTTATCCTGGGAGTGGTATTTTGACTGTAGTCTAAGAGCACTTAAGAAGGTAGATTTTCTTTAATTCTATCAGTCACTAAAATCAGCTGGCCCCAAGCTGATACTAAAGAGCCTATAACAAGGCATATATCTTCAAAGGTAAGTATTCCTCATGTTAACTTCCTGAAAGGTGTGGGGGATACTGTCGTTCAACAGCTGAACACTGAATTTCTTTTAAAATGGTGTTTCATCTTGCTCAGCAATTGTGGGCTTGATACTGCAGCTGCAGTTTGATCTTCCATGCCAGGGATAGATCAGAGGTGGCCTGGACATTCACAATAGCAGATGACAGGAAATAAAATCCACTTTCAGACAGGTGTAGAAGCAGGAGCTGTTGTTTCTATAAGAATGAGATGTGTCCTTGTATCTCACAGTAGTATTGAACTTCCAATGGAAGTTTCTTGATTTGTGTTATTTTTGGCCATTGCTGCACCATTACAATTACTGAGCACAATCAGCTGGGGATGTTTTTTGTCCTCGAGCACCTGAGCCTGCAGAACTTCAAGGAGAATTGTCTTTTGAAGTCAGAGCACTCTTCTGGAATGCATGGCAGGCAAAGAGAAAAAAACCAGGGAATTAGTTTGTGTAAAATGGAAATGCAGTGGGGAGAACATCCCATATTGGGGTACCAGGTAGCTGTAAAGTGAAGTCAGGTAAACAGATGAGACTGGAAGAACCAAGGAAATGTGCAAGGAAATGGCAAATTGCGTAGAAGCTTCATGGGAACCTGAAATAACTACTGTCAGTAGGAAACCTCGAGTGAGTGGAGGGAGGGTTTTTTTGATATGATGGAGAGAAGAGGCAGAAAAAATAGAAGATTGTGCAGTCAGAATTTTTGGTTTGATGTGCAGTCAGTGAGGGCAATTCTTCCACATACCTTCTGTGTCTGTGTTGGTGAAAGGTGATGTGAGGAGCAGTGCAACACAGGCAGTGTGGATGGAGCAGTGCATGTACTCAAATATGTGTGTGCTTACATGTCTGCAGCTATAAATCTAAAGAACATACTGTATTTAAGATCCAGTTTAGGGGAAATATTCTGATTCTTGGCTGCAGCTGAAAAATTGTCACTTAGAGTCCTGCTGAGAGCTCTGGGGGTTTTTAGATGTTTGTGAGTTTTAATATTCATGGCTTCAAGGCACCTTTAATAAGGTGTTAATGCCGTGCCCACACAAATTTGCAAACCCTCTTTGATAATGCATCTCTGAGGGATGAAGTGCATTCTCACTTGAGGTTTTCTGGACTGCCCAGCACTATACATTTTCTTGAAATACAATTTAGTTCAGTGGGTTAATAGGCAATTTATTGCTGTGCTGCTTCCACTGCCTGGGTCTCTGTAGTGTGTCACCATTGGCACGGCTTTGTGGCTGCTGCTTCCCTCAGACAGCAATTCTTGGGTTCTGTGGTATATTCATTTCAGTGGTTTAGACAGTGAAATAGGAGATTAAATTTTAGGGCTCCTGCCAGGAAACAAAATTGTCAGTATTTGACATGTGTGAAGTAGCAGGAGCAGCTGTGGGAATCAGCAGCAGAGTGGGGTCAGCTCTGCCCCCCTGGCAGGGAGATCCTGAGCTTGGAGCACCCAGACAGTGCCAGACCTGGGGCTGTAGGACCAAACTGGTGACTAATGGGGCAAGAAATGCTGGGCTGTGCACCGGTGACTGCACCAGTCCTGCCAGCTGTGAGCCACTGGTGCCTCTGGGTGTGGGGAAGAGCTCAGGCTGCTCTGTGGGGATGTGAGCTCACAACTGCAGGGAATTTGGGTTTGTTGGGCCATGTATGGCTCGAGGCAACAGCTATGTTTCTTTGCACAATGGAGAGATACAGTTCCTTCATTTGGTAGGTGCTTGTAGATATTTATAATTACAGTCATGCTGCAAATAGAATAATATTAAAACAATAAAAACAATACAATATTAACATACAATGTTTTTATGCATTTTGCTGAAGTGAATGAGTGTTGACCACTCTCTTGCTTAGCTAGAAAAGTATTAAGATGTTTGGAGAGGTGAATGTTGGCTTGTGCTCTGGATGTTGATTTTTATGGTGAACATCAAATGTACCCCCTTCAGTGTTTATTTCTGGAAGGGTATTTGGCAAATGAAATTATGATTTGTGTCCCTCATGCAGTGGCAGCAGCCTGGGCTTTTTCTGAGAGCTTTTGAACATTGCAGAGGTTGAGGTATTCCCAGCAGTTGGAGAAATGCTGCTCCTCTGCTGCTGCCTCTTCTGTTGTCCTAAACAAAGAGGAGAGCAAGGAAACGAGTTCTGGTTTGAGAGCATGTAATTCTGCCAGGAGCAGAAACACCATCTCTGCTGATGTGTGATGAATGATGCCACAGAAGAAAGAAGCCTTGTCAAATTTAAAAGAGCAAGACTGAACAAATTTAAGGTTGAAAATGAACTGAAGACTCTGTAAGGAAATACATCATTCAAGCTCTGATTCCTGGACTGCATCTTTCAGATGAAACCTCAGATTTGCTGGTTTAGTGCTGCTGCAGAATGAGGAAACCTGGTTTCACCCTGGCATTTGGTTTCACTTTGCTTTTGAGGAGGGTTCAATGAGCTTGTGGGATGGCAGAAGTTTTCCTTTATCTTCTTTTTCTAGTGAATATGTTTTAAAAGTACTTTGCATAGGTTAAGTGGCAAGGAGCAGAAGGTAAGGAATACCTAATCAGCCTTCTGCAGTACTGTGGTATATTTAATGTTTTTAAAGAGAGGTTTTACTTGGACATATAATCACATGGCTGTGAAACTTCTCACTTCACTACATACTCTCCAAATTCCTGCTGAGCCTCTGATGCATTTTTCCTGTGGCTTGTTTGTGGTTTTCTGCTTTCCTACAGCTGGCTCAAGCTGCATCATATCAAAACTGCGCCTGACCGGCTGCTCTTCATATTCACTTTCCAAATTCTCATTAATGCTTAGCTAGATGTTTTTTCAGCAGATACAATTGCTGTGATGACTTACAGCATGTTCCTGCTCGACCCTGCACAGGAGAGGACGTGTACACACGTCCAGTACACACTCTGAGCCAAAATAAGCTGAAATCTCTGCTGTGGAACGTGACAAGGTGAACCAGGCCACACAGCAGTGCTCAGGATGAATTTCCTGTCATGTTGATTACAGCCAGTTCTATAATGTTCAAGCACGGCTGCTTTGGAATGAAACACTGTGTCAGCTTCATTCAGCAGTGGCTAATTCTGATTTTGCATTTATTTCAAGGACTGAGTATCTAATTCTCTTGGCCACTGAGGATGTAGAACGCCATGCACTGAAAGGAAACGTTGATTAGCAAAAGCATCCGTGTGGCACAGAGCCAGTTTCTTCCTCTATCATCCTGAAACTCCTGCTTACAGCAGAGGTCTCATTATTTTGTCTAAAAAAAGCAAATAGCATCCAAATACTATTAATCTTAATATAAACCTACTGAGCAGTGAGACAATCAGCTCAACACAGAGTACAAACGAAGGCCTCGGAAAGCAGCAGCTTTTAAACTGGAATTTGTGTTGTTCAGTTTCATGGAATGGAAGGACCTTGTGGAAAAATCTACAAGGTGCAGTTTCCAGGCGTGTCATGGGCTACATGAAAAACATGGTTGCCTATAAAACCTGCTTCCAGAGTCCTGTGTTGCAGAATATGGCCAGAACTTGTGGAAAAAGCAAAGCCCTCAATCTGGAAGGGGTTTCAGTGTCTCTGCTGCTGTGTATTCTTGAGGGAAGCAGCCAGCATTCCCTGTCCCAGCTCTGGCTCGTGGTCTCTCCACTGCTTGACAGCTCTGCCAGGAATCAGCACAGCATCTCAGGCCCAGAGGGATGGAGAGGGTTAAGCATGGAATCGACAGTTTCCTGCCATGCTCTGTGATGTGTATCCAATCTGTGCAGTAAGTATTCATCTATTCTAGGAAATCTTGGTTTCTGGATTACTCCCTTAGTTTCCATTCCTGAATTTATTGATGTTTTTCTGAGCCAGTTTTGGTTTGGGGGCTGTTGCTGCCTCTTCCTGGTGAGAATTTTTTCTATCTTATTTTTTCAGTTTGGTTTTTTAGCAGGTAGGATTTAGGCCTTTGGTGTTGACTAGGTAAGGCTTGCATTTACTTAGTAGTAAGTTGGAATTACTTAGAATTGAAAGGAATATGGTTCTCAAGGTGACTTGATGTTTATTTTTTGTCATCATGTGCATACAAAAGTCTCTCTTCAAATTGGGAGGATGTTTCTGATAGCTCAGTGTTCCATGTAGCCCTCAATGTAGAGTATCCCTGAAAATAAGGACATGCTAAGAGCAATATTTTCCTAAACACTTGAAGCTGTTAACTGTGAATTTGGAAGCAGGTTGGTGCTGTTAATATGCAGAAGAATTGCTCCTAAGTCTGTGTGTTTGCCAGCAGCAGTGTGGTTTGGACACATCTTGGTGGTTCTTAATTTGTCAATATGTTTTATAAGAACTGGGCTGTCAGGCAAGGAAGGCATTGGCAAGATTCTCCATCCCCTAAGTAGCTGTCTTGGGAGAGGAATGTTATTTGCATCTAATATAACTCTAATGGTCACGCAAATCATCTTCAGCTCAAAAGCCATCGCATTCCAGTCCTGACTGTCCATGAGAAGTGATGGATCCTTGTCAGTTTTGCCCTGAAAATGGCAGGACATTAGTCTTTCTGTGGAGGTTGTACCTGGTTTTACGTAATTGTTTTTTCTGGATCTGTAATTGGATCCATAAATCCATAATTGTTTTGTGTGGATCTTGGCGATTCAAGCCATATTTGAGGTATTTTCTTGGCTTATGCCTGGAATTTGCAACTTCTTTTCATCTTCACTGCCCATTTATCAGACCTGGAGGACTTGCCAGCTGCCTTGCCCTTCTTATTTTTTGTTCCTATCTTTAGTGGGAATTACTATAGAAGAAAGAAAACCTGCTGATACTCACTCTTGGCAGTTTGGCATTCTTGAGGAGGAAGTGCTGCTCATTCTTTCCTGGCTTGATATCCATCACTCCCTGACAATGGTGTGAATTATGGATTTTAAAATATTTTTAAGACGGTCTTCTGTGGATCTCCAAGTCCAGCCTCTTCCACCTTCTCTGCGCCAGCATTTGGAGCTCAGTAGATGTTCCTGCCATCTGTGCTGTGTGTGCAGGAGCTGGGGTGCTGCTGTCTCCATCTCCAGCACTGGGGGTGTGCCAGCCCTGAGCTGAGCACTCTGGGCACTCTCTCCCTATCCCCAGGGTTGGCTCCCACGTTCTTTTGGAGAAGAATCCCAAGTGTTGGAATGCTCCATGGCATCCCTCTTTATCTGCTGCTGCTCTCTATTAATGCCAAGGAATCTGGGGGGTTTGTTTTTGTTCTCTGTCGAGTTTCTCGACTTGTTTCTCTTTAAGAATTCCCAAGAGTGTGGTTAGGGCTGTGGGTACATTCTTTTTTCCTGATTCTCTGTCTTTCATTAAAGCAAGACAAATCCTCACAAAATTAATGTGTGCATCTTGAGGTGTTTTTTTTTGTTGCAGTTCTCTAGGCGTGAGAACAGCACCCTGCAGTTCATGGAGCTGGGACGGCTTTGTTTGGACTTGATTATTTCACTGTATATCCTGTGTATGTTAACAGAAGTGTTTGGTTATATTAGCTCACTGAGCCTCATAAAGGATTTAAATTTGAAATAGGTTGTTAAAAGACATTCCTGTTTGGTGCTGGAAGGAAATTTATGGGATGCACTTACACTGCCATTGCAGGGGTATCGGGAGTTGTTGCGATTGACGGCTGCTCTCACTGTTCTAATTCAAAATAATGAAACACAGAGAGTGTAAACTCCTTGCTTGTAACCCCACAGGAACTGCTGTGCTTTGATGTTTGGAGAAGGTGAAGAGAATTTCCATCACTGAGAAGGTTAGAAAGTCTGGATTAAAGTTGTCAACTCTTCAGAAAGATGTTTTGATTAAACATGTGCCTAGTTTCATTTGATCTTCAGAGATATAAACTTCTGTTCTCTTTGCCAAGTAATTAAGAAATGAAAAGTAAATTGATATTCTAGTTGGCTGTGTGGCAGTCTGTTCTGTGTATTTTTTTTTCTCAAGCTCATTGTTTCCTGCATTCTGGAGGTGCCATGAAAAGTAGGCCACATGTAGTTGAGTAAAGACTGGCACATTCAAAACAAAATTATGTGCTATTGGAGTTTTATTCCTTCAATTGCTGTCTTCTCTGACTGTTTCGTGAATGTATAGAATCACAAAACTCTGAAAATTGCATAAACACTCTTTAATTAAAATCTTCTGTATTGGATAATTTGGATGAGTGCTGGGCTGCTCATAAGTGGCTTCTCACCAGAACTGGCCAAAGTACAGTTCTTTCTTTCTTCCATTTTCAGGGTCCAAACTCCTCTCTCTCCTCATTAGGAACACAAGTCAGTGGTGTCTCTGAGACCTGGGGGAATTTCTGCACATGGATAGGGATTCCTTACTGCACTTTTACTGCTCAATCCAGATCTCATTTGTGGGAAAACCATTTGCAAGTTTCCTCTTTGGAGATTTTTAGCTTGCTCTTTTTCCCCTCTGTAATAAAATCCTGAAGATGTTAATGTCTGTATCTGGTGTGGATGTGCCTTTCCCTGGTTTACATTCCGTGGTCCTGCACGTGTTTCCATCGTGTCCCTGCCATGCCAGGGTTGTAGTGTGAGCTCATAAAAGAGGCCCTGTTGGACAACCAAAACTTGGGTTTGATTTAATAGCTTGAAAGGGGGAAATTGGATTAATTAAGTGTTGAGAATTGATCACATTTGAAAGCAATGAGCATTTTGGCAGCGTAGTAATACCTGTGGTGTGCCTCAGCCTGTGGCTTCTGGCAGTGGAGGGGTGTCAGGAGCATTCTGGCAGCAGCTGGGAGTCAGTATTTGGGGAAGAACACAAGGATAAAGCAACTCTGCACTGACAATTCTCTCAAATGCTCTATCAGATCCTGGGGAGTGCTGGTTTGGGGACATTTTACATGTAAAATTAGTAAGGCAGGGCAGGGTTGTTAGTTTAGGGATGCCAGAGCCTGTGGGCAGGCTGTGAATTCGGGGCAGATGACAGGAACTGCACTGCTCAGAGCACCAGGGCCTGGCTACCTTCTGTGAGTCCTCACCTGGAAGAGACTCCTGGCTTAACTAACAGCACTGTTAATTAACCTGTGCTTAATCTTTGTTCTCTTGTCTCTTTCCCTCAGGAATATAAACAGAAGCTCGCTCGGGTAACCCAAGTGCGCAAGGAGCTGAAATCTCACATCCAGAGCCTTCCAGACCTGTCATTGCTGCCCAATGTCACAGGAGGTCTGGCACCTCTGCCATCTGCTGGGGACCTGTTTTCAACAGACTAAAACAAACCATGTGCCCCAGTTTTCATTATTACCAGCAGAAGAAAGAAGACTGGTGTTGGCTGGAAGTCCAGTCTTCCAAGATCTGCAGTAGGAAGGAACTTGCAGACCCTGCTTTAAACCTCTTGGCTGCTCATCCTCACCCTCTCTGTGTGCACTGACTCACAGGAGGGGAGGAAGAGGAGTGAGTTTTGTGAGCTCTGAAGGGAGTGGGGGTGGTCTGTTTAGGCAAACTTCTCTCATCTTTTCCTGTACTCTTTCGTTGCTGTTTGCCCTTAGCACTTGTTACCCCCACAAAGATCACGAATCATGTACACACATACCTAGGAAGCTTCCAGAGGAAGGTTGACTATGCAGCATTTTCCCTCTGTACAAATATTGTATTATTTCTGAAGAAATCTCATCTGTTTTAGTTGGGTTTCTGAGCCCCATCTCTGGGAGCAGTGGAATGGCTCATGGGCCTCGTAGGGATGTGTGTGCATGCCAGTCCTGGGCCACGTCAGGGGAAGCATCTGCTCAGCAATGGTACAGGGAAAGATTTGTTCCTAAACCTGCAGTTCCTCATAATGCTGTGGCCTGATGTGGAGGTAGTTCCCATTTGGCATGGATGTAAATTGAAGTCACAGGCAATAAAAATAAGCAGCTTTTCTTTGTGAAATTAGAGGTAGACTCATAAGTTACACTGTGCTGAGCAAAGCAGAACTGGATGTTACCTAAGTGGGAGTGGAAGTAAATTCTGTTCTAGCTACCTTAGATTTATACCACATTTTTCCTCTTCATAATATGAAATCAGATGGTAATGGAAACTTTGATTTAATGACCTGAGAGGCTGGAATGGTGTGTGGCAGCTGCTGGTGTCCCTGTGACAGGTGCTGTTAGGTCTGCTCTCAGGATGGTTACATTGAAAATCCAGTGATATAAACTCTCTCTCTAGCTTTAGTGAAGTTGTCTGATGCACAGATGTTAAATGTGGTATAAATATTTATTTATATAGAAAATAGACCCATATATATGCATATATCCTGTATGCACATGTACCCTGTCCATGCATGTAGATATTAGAAGGATGTACTTAATTTTGTGTCACAGATTGTGAGTTGATTTTTATAATCAGGAAAAGTGTAAAAAACAAAAAAGGTAAATTTAAAAAGCTCTTAATTCCATTATGTTGCTGGCTAGTGTTTTAGCTGCCAGGGGTGTAGTTACATTTCAGTTTGTGTGTTAGGTGTGACAAGCTGGACTCTGATCACTGAACCATTCCAATCTGGATACAATTCTGTTTAAATTTAGCACCTCTCACTATAAAACAGGTTCTGTTTCTGGAGACACTTGATCTGGTAACACAGGTTTTGTAAGACAGAGGATGAAGTGAGCTGAGATGCTCTCTCTGTGCCTCCCTGTGGTTTTGAGCTGGTGTCAAAGCCAGGAGAAGAAAATGCAGAAATGCAAAGCTCGTTCTGCTCCGCATTAATTTATTTTTCAGGCTGTTCAGTCGCCCGGTCAGCATTCAGTTACAGCAAACACCACCACAGCATCGTTTGATCATTCAGTTGTTCAGAAGCTCACGTCCTTTTCCTACTGACACTTCCTTTTGTCCTTTTTTAACGCTCCTTGCACCCTCACTGCCCAGCCTACAGATGTTTTTTTCTCTTTAGTTTACAGGAATTTTTCCAGTGGCAGAACTCTGTGTTCCCCGAGTCGCTTTGACTGTGCAGCCTTTTATGGTCCATACTTTAGATTAAACACTGTACATTCTCTCTGCTTTTGCCAAAAATGAAAAACAAACAAAAAAAAAACCCCAACACCAAACTTCAAGAACCCAAACCAAAAGACTTTTCCATCCTGATTCAGCTCACAGAGTTACCCCGAGGCTGTTAAACCAAGTTATTTTGAGCATTGATTGAATGTGTATCCATTATAGGACAAAAACTGTCAAAAACTGATGTAGACAAATGTGCTGGCATCTCACGTTTGTGTTTTGGGCAGATCTGTGAGAGAGTTGTCTGTCTGGTTTTTTTATTTTTTAATTGAAATGTTTTGATTTTTTTTCTGAATATATGCGTGTGTTTTATTTTGCTTAATTTAAATGAAGTCTTGTAGTTTTTAATTTTATTTGTTTTACTTTTTGGGCAAAGGGCATCTGGTGAACTGGGTGACATTTTCTGAAGGTTAAACAGATTTACCCACAGTGTGTCTTTTTTAACAAAAGCTTAAATCTGTATATTAATTGACTTAGGAATTAATTTAGACATATAGGCTGCCATTTGACAGCAGTATATTCTGAAATGTCTCATAGATATCTATTTTTGAATAAAGAGGGTGTCATTGAACAGTAGTGTCCTTACTTCTTTCCTCAATGCTCTGGCACCCTGTGGGTTTTGTTTGGGTCTTTTACCCTTCTAAAGCCCAGGCAGCAACTTGGGGAGATCCTTGTGTCAGTTTTCCATGCAGAGTGGAAATAGGGGATTTCTGTAGGACTTGTCAGTTGTTTCTCTGGGAAAAATACAAATAAAAGGCAAACTTGGAATGGGAGGAAGGTGCCTCCCTGCACGAGCACCAGGAGCTGCTGTTCCAGAGGGTCAGTGTGATCGAAGCCTCTCAGCTCTGGGGTCTTCACGTTGCCCTGGGAGTTAATTCTGGAGATTTTGGGGAGGTTTAGGGATTCTTCAATTAACCAGTCTGCAACAGCCTCTGTGGGCAAACAGTGATTGTTTCATATGCCCTGGAGAGGATCTGCAAAGCGGATTATGTTTTATACTGATTTACAAATCTTCCCTTAAAGGCACTATATTTAGCACTGCTTTCACGAAGCCTTGCAGAGGCTGGGCAGGGCTGTGGGAGCAGACAGGAGCTGGTGTGGGTCCTCCTAGTGAAAACCACCTTTGTGTGGTGTTGCAGGAACTAAGGTGGGGTTTTCAAAGACAGAAATGTGACAAGGTACTGGCTGTCCTTCCTCGCCTTTGCAAATCAGGTTTTTGTTTTTTTAAGAGCTGGAACAAACACCTCCAAAAATACTTGACTGTTAGGCAGCTGCCTTTGCAGTTCAGTACCTCAGTGCACTGGTGTGCATTCCCTACTCTGTAACCAAGGAATGGGGGCTTATGCACCTGTATAAGGTGAGGAACTCACTCCTGACTAACAAACAGGTTCACTGTGAGATCCCAGGTTGTGATGGTGATGAGGAAGGGCTGGCAGAGCCTTGGAGTGGTGGAGGCATCCTGTGGGGGGAGGGTGGGAAGTTGTGCTGCTGGAGTTTTGACCCAGGGCAGGCTGCTATGGGCTTTGGTTTTTGGACCAAGTTTTGATTATGTTCCCTGGTCAGTTCCAAACTTTATGTATATTTATCTCTAGGATTAGTTAGAAAAAGTATAAGCTGTTCCTAATGCTCTGAAAAAAAATGACCTGGTAAAACACTTGGATGAAATTACACAGCAGACTTGGCTCCAGTCTGTTGGAGTCAGCTGGGACGCACATTTACCAGTGATGTCACTGGCTTTAGGGATGTGCCACAGGCATCCTTTGCCTCTTGCTCACCTGCTGGAAGGCAACAGTAGGTAGAAAATATGTTTTTTATTTTTATTTTCAGTAATGGCTTCTCATAATGACATTTAGGAAGAAGTTTAATAAAGGCCAGGGGCCTCACAGGTGTTCATGTGTGCTGGAGCAGAAGGAATCGTGGTCATGCTGGTCATGTGCAGGTTTTGAGGCAAAACCCAGGAAACCCCAGGACCAGCCAGCATGGGAGGGGATGTTTAAGGAAAACAAACACTTTGGGTAAAGAAATGTCCCCGGGGTGCAGAGCAGCCTGAGGGATGGGTGTTCTACAGCCCATCAAGGTTGGATTCTGGACAGGGGTTGCAAATCCATGTCCCAGTGTTTTCCCTTGGCACAAGGATGTGATGGTTTGCAGCTTGGCTGGGGCATGGTGGCCAAGCATTGCACTGCTGCTGACGGAGCAAATCTGTGTGATAACTGATAGTAGTGAATCATTCACAGATTTAGGGTCTTGTCACTTCTTTCTGGGAAGACACAAATCTCATTTTGTCTTTCCAGGAAAAGTCAAGTCTTGCTTTGTGTTTCTGGGAAAAGACAAGGCTTGTCTTGTTCTGGGAAGGGACGAGGAGCTGACAGCACATCCCTCTGCTTCCAGTGCCCAGCTGACCAGTCCTTACTGGTTTGTGTGTGAGCACAGCCCACCATGAGGGGCAGGACAGGGGAAGCTGCATCAGGGATCAGGCAGGCACAGAGAGGCTGTTGGAGTTGGCCATGCTGGAAAAGGCATCTCTCCATAGTGTCTCCTGTACCTTCTGTGGCTGTGGAAGAGGGGATGGTTTCCCATGAGGGACCTCCTGCACTGGGGTTTTTTTGTCTCTCTTGCTGTTTGATGGTGCCTCAGTTGTCTCGTTGCACCAAGGAGAGTGTTCTGTGTTTGTGAAGGACGAGGGAGACCGTTGGAGAGGCAGTACCATTTGGAAATCCCACAGATTTGTTCTTGTGAAAGCTCTGATTTATGGGAGTTTGTTCTAGTTTTGATTCATCAATGAAGGTAAGTTAAAGGTCATCAAGTCTAAAATGAGTTTACAATCAATTCTTGGCAAGTCAGCATCTCCAGCAAGCCGAGATACATCCAGAACCTCTCCTCTCCAAGAATGCTCCTGCCTGGCTTTGGCACTTGGACTAGCACTGTATTACAAACCCTCCCACACAATGGATACTGGAAATATTTAATTTATAATTTATTGCTTACATGGTGAGAGTGCCAAAGAGTCTGATGGATGCAGCCCAGAACTGTGCCAGTGATGCAGGAGGGGCACAGGGAGATGGAGGCAATGTGGTGCCACGTTGGTGATCTGGATTAGGCACAGGGAGATGGATGCAGGGTGGTACCACGGTGGTGACCTGGATTAGGCACAGGGAGATGGATGCAGGGTGGTACCACATTGGTGATCCAGGAGGAGCACAGGGAGATGGATGCAGTGTGGTGCCATGTTGGTGATCTGGATTGGGTGCAGGGAAGTCGACCTCAGCTCTGTGGATTTTGAAAGAAAACCCAGCCCTGAGAGCCAACCCCTGCTGCTAAACCGTAATTGCAGCATTTGGAGTCTGTTCCCTTCTCAGAACAGCCTTCCCTTCTTGGAGCAGCCTTGCTCTGCCGAGGCTCAGATGGATGGGAGTGACCTTCAGCAAGAGCTGTTCTAATGTTTATTTTATCAGGACCCAGCTCTGAAGCAGCAGAGCTGCTGGTTATTTTTAACCCAGGCGCTGAGCAGCTGGAGGCCTGGCTCAGCAGGGCCCAGTAACAAATGCTCTAAAGAGGGGCCGTGCATCATTGCTGGGCTGAGGAATGTTCCTGACAGGGAAGGCAGCGCTGGTTCCTGCTGTTAACTCCTTCAGGATTCTTTGGGGCTCCATGTGCTCTTGGCACTGGTGTCTGGGGGGTTGGTGCTGCAGAGTTGGGGCTGGCATGGCCCCCACCCCTTGCCCTGAATGCAGGTGAGAACCCCCATCCCTC
The DNA here is from genome assembly GCF_901933205.1 of Camarhynchus parvulus. Lineage (NCBI taxonomy): Eukaryota > Metazoa > Chordata > Aves > Passeriformes > Thraupidae > Camarhynchus > Camarhynchus parvulus. Next base: position 7,577,626 of record NC_044590.1, on the reverse strand, counting down.
TCCCTCCTGCAGCTCTTGCCCTGTCCCCATGCCACAGGGTGGGCACTCTGTCCCTTGGGAGAGCAAATCCTTATCCCTCCCTGTGCCAGGCCCCACCTCTGTCCCCACTCTACCCCACGGGGGTCCCAGCCTCCAGCTGCCTTTTTGGGTTGTGTTTGAGCAAAGCAGGACAGGGTGGTGTGGTGGTTAAAGTTCCAAAGAGTAAGGGGAGATGGATTGTGTTCTCCTGGGGGGGTTTCTTGAAAGGCTTTTTTATTGGCCAAACAATCTGCTGCTGCACTGGGGACTGAGCTCTGCTGTGCCCACTGAGTTCTGTGCTGGGAGCAGGAGCTGGGGCTGGAGCTGAGATGGGTCCTTGGCCTCCCATGGAAGCAGAGCCAGGGTTTGGGGAGTTCTGGCCATGAACCCCAACCTGGCTTGGGGAAGCAGCAGCTGTGTGTGCAGCACTGTGCATGGAGATTTTATCTCATCCTAAAGATAAACAGAAAGGAAAGCTGGAGAACGTGCAGTCCTTGATGGGAAACACTCCCAGCTGTCCATCCAGCCTGAGTCACAGCTGGGATGGGAGAGCCCACAATGTCAGGGTGACTGGGACCAGTCTCCTGTCCCACAGACTGTCCCCTCTGCTGGGGCTGTGGTGACTGTGGGACCCTCAGTCAGACACCACCGGCTCTGTGATGGTTTCCATGGTGTTTGTTTATAGGAGCAGGGAGGCTCCCACCCTGTTTGTGGGGAGCACGTGGGTGGGCCGTTCTGGCCTGGAAAGTGTTTGTCTTCAGCAGAGCCTTGACCCTGGTTCCAGGTGTGAGACAAATCCCCACTCTCCTCCCAAATCCCTGTGCAGGATCCAGCTGCCCTTCACCTGCCCCAGCCTGGGTGGACAGCCCTGCCCAGAGCCTGGCTCAGTGTGCAAGACCTGTTGGTTTGACTACTTGTAGTGTTCTCTCTCCAGTTCCCTGAGCACAGTATGGAGCCATGCCTGAGAGAGGAGAAATTTCCTGGGAAGATGTCTTGGGGGCTGTGTAGAGCACCCTGAGAACACCAGACCAAGCTGATTTGGGGCAGAAGGGGCGGCCAATATGAGGCCATTGTGGCTGCAGTGCCAGCCATGGCAATGACCCCCCCCACCTCAGTGCTGGGCTGGGAGAACTCACCCCCCACCCACAGGGATGGTGGGCAAGGAGTTGCTAGGTCCTGCTGTGGGGAGAGGAAGGGCAAGAAGAGCCAGGTCTGGCTTTTAAAGTGAAAAATAAAGTTTTTATTCAGTGTTTCCATAGTTGATTTATATCAAGGTAATGTCCCATCCCTCCCTGCAGTGTCTGCAGTGGCAGGATGGTTATCAAAGCCAATGCCCGGCTGTACCCAAGCAGGTTATTTTGCAGTAAGTATTTATAGATTTGTTTTATAGGTATATGGTGCATAAACAGCTTTGTGCTCACAGTATAAAATCTCTCTCTATGGAGCTGCAGTCAGAGGATGATGATGGCAGGGGCTGGAGGGGTCGTTCTGCTGCTGCCTCTATGGAAATGGCTCTGTGGGCTGGGGCTGCCAGCACTGCACAGAGGAGGGGCTGGCACAGGGGGTCCTGGTGTGCCCAGTGCTGGGGCACAGACAGCACAGGGACGTTCCCACCCCACAGACTGAGAACAGCAGTGAAGTGAGTGACTGCCACGGCAGCCCCCAGACCTCCCCAGCCCTTTTATCCTGCCTGTGCTCCCAGGAGGAGCGTGGGTGGCATCGGTGCCACGTGTCGGGGTCAGGCTGGGCTCTGGCAGTCGCCCTCCTGGGACATCTGGGGCTGAAGCAGGTGGGGGCCAGCGAGGCAGGGTTCCTGCAGCTGGGGGGCCAGGGCAGCAGCTCACAGGGGCTGGGGTGCGATGATGACGTTGCGGTAGCCCTTGACCCCCGTCAGCTGGTCGCTCTCAAAGTCCACCATCAGCTTCTGCAGCCCCGACAGCCGCGGCATCAGATCCATTCGGAATTTGGCCTCTGCCTGCGGCTCCACCGGCTCCTCACTGTGGGAGGGCAGGGAGTCACTGTGGCCTGTCACCCTCAGAGCCCCTTGTCACCCTCCCAGGGCCCGCAGGACAGTGCTGGGCCTTTGGCAAGCAAAGACCTCTGCAGGGAGGCCGAACCTCTTCCCCAGCGAGGTGTAGGGTCGGGATACTCTGAGTCCACAGGGGCCAGCAGAGCCCTGGCTCCTGCTGTGCCCCATGGCTGCCCTCCCTGGGAGCTCCACACACAGAAATCCACCCCCACACCACTCCCAACATCCCAGCCAGGTGAAGGGGGAAAAGCTCTTACAGCTCCTTGACCAGCTGCCCCTGGGTGAGGCCGGTGCCCTCCACCACGAACACACAGCCGTTCAGGGGCACGGTGAGAGGGTTCACCAGGCTGATCTCGGCCACCAGCTTCCGATTCTGCATTGGCTCCCCTAAAATCTGCAAGTAGGAGAGGTTGGACCCCAAGCACCCCTGGTGCTCCCCTTGCCCCGGGGCTGAGGCAGGACCTTAGGGATGCAGGTCCCAGGGGATGCAGCCCTGCTCAGTGAAGCAGGACCTGCTGCCCAAGCCCTGGGGTAGCCCCCAGGGTTCACAGCAACTCACTCCCCTCAAACCTGCCTGGGATGGGACTTTGGATCCTTACCCTGATCTTGATCGGTGGATTCTCAACATAAATGTCCCTGACAGCCACAAGGATGTCGCCAGTCTGGTGATCATTCAGGAGAGCCACCACCTTGATGAGGTTGTCCTGGGTCAGTTTGTCCCTGTACTCTTCGTACAGGATGCGCAGGGGCACCCTCTTCTCTGGAAGGGCAGCAGAGATGGGTCAGCACCCATGGCATCTCCAGCCCAGAACCCACAGTCCTGCGCTGGCACCCAGCTGCTGCTGGCATGGTTTGGGCTCCCCAGGAGCTTCTCCAGGTGCTTTGCAAGGATGGGGGGGCTGGGGTTCCTGCAGGGCTGGGGTTCCAGTGCTGAGTGCCAGAAGGGATGTTCAGGGTGTGGGGATGGGAAGGAGCCTTGTCCTAGGGCAAGGCTCCAGGGTGATGCCTGCACCAGGGGTCCAGAGTGCCAGCCCTTGGCAGCCAGTGTGGCAATGGGAGGCAGCCTGGTCCCTGGCAGCTGCCCTCACTCAGCCCTCAGCCTTGTTCATCTGAAAGTCCTTCAGGGATGGGGCGGTCCAGGGGAAGGACATGGAAGGAGGCTGAAAGCAACCAGCTGCAGAACTGCCTGGAACAAGGAGCCCAGAGTGGCTGTGACCATGAGAAAGGGATCCTGACATTCATGAGGCAAGATCTGAAGTGCCGTACGTCAGCTGAGACTGTGGGGAGAGGAACAAGCCTGGCTTCCTATACTGGCACAAAGTGCTGGGGTGCCCTAAAGAATGCAGCCTGGGAAGTCCTGGGGTCTGTATTCTGAGGCAGGAGCTGAGGGTAGAAGTTTCAGGAGCTCATAATTAATGTTTCAGAAGGAATGGTGTTGGGTTAACTTTTGCACAGGAATGTTAAGTGCCCCAAAGGCCACAGCACACGTCCCCACTCCCCATCCAGCCCTGCAAAAGGCTCCAAGTACCAGCTGGTGCTTCTGCCAGCATGAGCAGAGGCACATCCCTCTCCCCTCCATGGTGGCAAGGGCCAGCACATTCCTCATTCCTGTAAAGCAGCTCAACACCTGGCAGAGCGCCGAGCGCTGCGTTTGCAAGAGGGCTGGTGAGGAGCAGGGCTCGGCGTGGGGTAAACATTTCCCTGTTCCAGGACAGCAGATGTGTGGCCTTTCCAAGCCCTGAAGGGTCTCTGCAAACTCACGTAAGCCCAAACTCGTGTTTAAGGACCAGATGGTGATGTTCATGTGTGTGACAAGGGCGAGGGAGGGTCGGGGGCCGTGCCAGGACAGCTCTGCAGCCCAAGGCCCACCCACGGAGACACCGAGAGCTTCAGCGCTGCTGGCCAGGAAACCCAGTGCTGCTCACTTCCTCCAGCCTGGGACCACGCACTCAGGGCTCAGCAGGGCCAGCTCCACTCTCTCTGGTGTGGGAAGATCCCACCAGAGAGCCCAGCCTAGCCCAAAGTCTGAGGGAAAGCAGGAGGGATGCAGACAAGTGCCACAGAGTGCCTGGGATGGCAGCTGGGTGTGCCCAGCCTGCTCCCTTGGCAAAACAGCTACAGCAGCAGTGGCTTGTCCAGCTCCAAATGCTTTTCCAGCCTCTGCCTGAGCAATTTCCTCAATCTCTCACAAAGATTAAAAATCCACAGTGGTAGTTAGCTAAGGAGGATGCCCCAAAGTGGCACTGCCTACTGAGCAGCAGAACACAGGCTGAGCTGACCCCAGCCCTGGTGAAGCATCTCCTTCACCATCAGTGGGTCCCTTACCTGCCCTGGGCTCAATGTCGATGTCCACCGGGTCAGTGAGGCCGCACTGGGGCCCGAGGGTGCCGTTGTGGCTGGTGGCACGGGCACACAGTGTCACCCTGCAGACACGCTCCTCGTCCGTGTTGTTGTTGACCACAGCAAAGACATCGAAGTCGCTGCCCTTGTTGGCACCCTCTGACACCTTGATCCTGAGGTGCAGCCCCTCATCCTCCTCCCCAATGGACTTCTTCTGATGCTCTGCCTTCTCAAACACTGCCCGCTCCTCCTCAGACCCTGCAGGTCACAAAATCCCTGTGATTCCCTGGAGTGCAGGGAGGGCCTGGCCTGGGCTGCTCTGCCCTGAGCCCTGCAGCCCTCCTGCTGCAGCTGTTTCCCAGCAGCAACATCCCTCCCTGGAGTCTGCCCCTGCAATCCCCCATACCCTCTGGGTATTTGTAGTTGTGGGTGATGTCCTCCCGGCTGTCCCTGCCTATGCTCTTGGTGCTGATGAACTTCCCCACGTCTGAGGAACGGATGCTCTGCTTCTGCATCCCGTCACCCTGCACCACCCAGTACACCACGTCGGCGTTCACCTCGGCGAAGATGAAGGGGATGTCGTACTTGAGCAGCATGTCACCCTCTTTGATGGCTTTGACAGGGGCTGGCCCGCAGCAGTAAACTCCTGCACGGAGCAGAGCCACTGTCACCACTCCAGGGCTCAGCCACAAGGGGTGGCTGTGGTGGGGTGACCCAGCAGTGCCAGGGTGTGAGGAGGATGGAGCTTCTGTGTGGAGCACGTTGTACCTTCACTCTTCTCCTGAGGGGTCGGGTCCAGCACCTGCCACCCGTCATAGACAGCTCCCAGGTCTGGACGGGTCATCCACGACTCCACCCAGCAGTGGAAGTTCCTGAGAGGGAAACCAGTGTGTAGGAGTCTCAGCCTCCCCCAGCACTGGCCAGGCTCTGGGGATGGGGCAGAAGTAGCCCAGGGGTGGGCAGGCTGAGGTCCTGCTGTGCTGCTCACCAGATCTTGTCCCAGGATTGCCTCTCCTGCTGGCCCCGCTCGTTGATGTAGCGGTCGATGGTCAGGTTGGCGTTGGTGTCATGGGCTGAGTTGTAGTTGGTCACCACCCGGCTGGGGATCCCCAGGCACCTCATGACTGTGGGGAGCAGGGCAGGGTGAGACAGGGCCAGGTTTGCTCCACTCCCATCCCACAGAGCCCCAGGTTTGCACAGCTCAGGTCCCGTGGAGCCTCAGGTTTGAACAACTCCTGCCCTTCCCTTTGCCTGTGAAAGGGCTGCCTGGGGACTGCTCCCCAGGAGAAGCCAGTTCCCTCAGCCACGGTGCACAGACAAGCTGGCTGGGTGGCACCTCCTCTGACAGCCTGACAGGTTTGATATTGCAGCAAAAAAAGGCACAAAAAGCGTCTGTGAGAGCTTTGGAGGCAGAGTGTGGGCAGTCGTGCTGAACCCCAGATTTCATCTCCCAGCTGTCTTTCACTGCACAGGGAGCTCCCCAGGGAGCAGGGAGGCAGTTACAGTGCTTCAAAGGAAGGCTATAAACCTCTGCGAGTCACTGAAAACCCACTTTAGTTTTTTGCTATTTCTCTTCTCTAAAAAGGGTCTTTTCTGTCTGTGACACATCAGTGCTCTCACAGGCAGCGTTTTTCTTGGGGCAAAGCTGCACGAGCATATGTGAGTGTTTCCCAGCAGCAGCAAGTCTGGAATTTTTCTCTTGTTTTTCCCCAGTCGGATTGCCCTGGTGGCCATGACATTATTTTGATCTTAGTGGATTCATGACTTTATTGCAAACTTGGCCTTAAAGCCACTTCCCTCACCCTGGCCTGCCTCAGTTCCTCCCTCGCTGCCTGGCCTGGGAGGCAGTGCTGATTGAAAAACCAGAGCCCTTTTGTACAATTTTTCCCTCTATTTCCTGACAAACTAGAGTAATATCTAATTGCAAAGGAATCGTTGCAGGCTGATTGCAGCTCTTCCCTCTGGATGCAGCACCAGGAGTGGATGAGGGGCAGGGGCCGGGGTGGGAGATGGGGGGAGATGGGTGACCCTGTCCTGTGGAGAAGGAGACACCAGAGGAATCTGCTCTCACCAGTGCAAGCCACAGCAGCAAAGACCCAGCACTGGCCATACTTGACTGGCTGGCACCCAAAATTCTTCCACCTCTTGAGAATGTCCACGCTCCCAATCCAGGCCATGGGGCTCATCCCATCCTCGTAGCGATCGTCCCACCGCCCAAACAGCACCCCCCGGTCCTCGTCATTGCAGTTCACCTGTGGCCAGAGAAAAGGGGAAGGATGGAGGGGCAGGAACAGCCTGGGGAGGGAGGGGAAAAGCCTTTGCCCCGTTCACATGCACTGGCACCCACATTAATATCCTGTATCCATGCAAGAGCTCACTGGGATGCAGGTGGACATGGTGCTAATCCAGGATGAATTTTAGAAACACATCCTCCTGCCTGGGAATTTGGGAGTGATTACCCCTGAAAGGATCTGTGCCCACTCCTGCTTTTTGTTTCCTCTAAAAAAGCTCTTACACTATAGGAGTAGGAACAGGGAAAGGATGTAAAAGAGAGAGGAAAAATCCCAGAGAAGGAAAATGGCGTGAAACTGGGGGGGTGTGGCAAATGCTGTCTGCCACAGCTGTAGCTGGGGGGTGTTTGCAGCCCAGGCAATGAGGGGGGCTGGGGACAGGGTGCACCCCAGACTCACCATGGCGCTCACCACCCTGCCAATGTACACGGGGTCATTGCGGCGGGAGCAGTCCCGGTTCTGGTCCCTCAGGTGTTTGGGGTTTATGTCCAGCATCTTGAGGCAGATGGCCAAGACTTCATCCTCAAACTGGTGGAGAGCAGGGAGAAAAGGTTGTGTGAGGTCCCCACACAGGCTCTGCCACCTCTGTCCTCCCTCTCTGGCCTGCCAGCAGAACTGCTGGGTACAGGGGTCACACCTCCTCAGGGTCCCCTCCCCAGCCAGCACCCACTGAGTGATGTGCCCACTGTCCCCACTCAGCCTGAGAAGCCTGTGGGTGATCTCCTGCCTACGTCCTGGGGCTGGATCTGGTTTCCTGTGACTGCACAGGGGTCAGGGCAGGGACCTGACTTCCTGGAAAATCTATTTCCCATCAGGGCTGAGTCACAGCCCTTCCATGAATTGAGGCGTGGATCCTGTGGAGGCCATGGGCACCCCCACTGCTGCGGGCCCCCAGCCCTTTGCTCAGGGAGGGTGGCTGAGCGAGCCCTGTGCCCTGGGGGTGCAGCTCAGGGTGTGAGCACTGCCTTATCGGCACCCCTGGCACAGTGCCCAGGAATTCATTATCAGGCACCAGCTCCCAGCACAGCAGGGCCGCCCAGATTAGGGACACATGGCTGTGGGGCCCCCAGGAGCCAGGGGGAAACACTCCCCTTGCCTTGCCACGCTTTGAAGTCAGCACATTCCCTCTTGGAAATGAGATTCCGGGTTCTTTGACCCATGGCTGGACTCCAAGGTGCTGACAGCATTTGGGGCGCATGTTGGTGAGGGGCACACACGTGGCACCGGTCCCTGTGTCCTGCAGCACCAGAGCTGCATGGCCAGAGGTCCCAAGGGTCCCAGGGGGCCTGGCCTGCTCACCTGGCCGAAGTTCCAGGGGATGGAGTAGATGTAATCACAGGTGCCCTGGAAGATCAGCCCGTCCTGGGACAGGACGTACTCACGGCGCTCGTTCTCGTCACGCATGAAAACCGTGTCCTCTGTGGGGACAGCGAGAGATGGGGACAGGGCCCTGCCCTGCACAACCAGCTGCCTGACCCCCTCCCTGTGGATGGATCCAGTGGGAAATGAGGCACATGGGGCTGGAACTGCTCATGCCTCAAACAGCTGCTGGGAAATTTCAGCCCAGGTTGATTTAAAGTGATGGGAAAACTTCAGCGGGTCTGTGGTTTGCTCTCCATTCTTTCTCATGTCTCTGTCTTTCCTCCCTTTTATTTAATGGAGATGGATCTTCTCAGCAGGGGAGACCTCCCTGGGGGTGCAGTGAGCAGTGGGAGTGGGAGTGCTGGCTCAGCACAGCCAAAGCCATTTCTCTCACAGCAGCTACTGCTGTGGAAATCAACATTGACTGGAAATGTTTGCAGAAGGAAACCCCACATGTCCACCCTCAGTGCTCAGCACAGCCCTGGCTGAGCAGAGCTTCCTATGGCCCCTTATCTCTGCAGATCCAGCGTGGGACACTTGAGATCCAGGAAATCAGCCAGTCCAAAGGCAGGGGAAGGACGTGGAGAGAGGAAAATCCCAGGGCTGTTGAACCTTACAGCACTGAATCGAACCTCTCCTCTGGGTCCGGCTGCCCAAATTTCACCAGGCCACTGATATCCATGTCACTGAGTCCACAGCTGGGTGCCTGGGTGAGGCTGGGTGAGAATGGGCCTGGTGGGGGCAATTAGGGACAACTGGGGGCAATTAGGGACATTTAGAGGGTTTTCCCCTGTGCCCTGCCTGGCCAGGAGCTGGTGCCAGGGACTGCCCAGGGCTTCACACCAGCAGCACAGTGGTGAACTCCCACCATGCTGGGGGCAGCCTGGACAGGCCATTGGGTGTTTGGGGTGGTGGCAAAGGGGCTCTGGGTGTTGTAGGGTGGGGATGGTGCTCCTGGCCCCGACCCACTGCAGGGATTGTGTGGAGACTGAAGCAAAGTGAGGCTTTCTGCTTAAACCTGCCTTCAGACCAGGGCTTGGGACACCTGGATCTGCACTGGGATGAGACCTGTGCCGGGGGGAAGCCTGGGGAGCATCTTGTGCTTGCCTGAGCCCTGGAACCCCGGGACTCAGAGAGCTGAAAGCCTCACCTGGGTGCCAGGGGTTGAAGAGCAGGATGAAGTCCCCGATCTGGTAGCTGGAGCCCTGGTAGTCAGTGCAGGTCTCCAGGGTCAGTCTGTAGCGGCCGATGCGGGCGTCGGGTGGGGAGCAGAGGGACACAGAGAGGGACTCCCCGTCCTGCTGCTGCACCACGGCACTCCAGCACGACTCCTCGGGGCAGTCACTCATGGCAAAGTGCGACTGGGTTCCTGATGTCTCACTGGGACAGGGCCCTGTCAGGAAGGAGCAGGTCAGTCCTCCCAGTGCTCCAGAGCCCCTGGAGCCCCGTGTCACCATGATATTTTCTGAAAAATCCCTTCACTCGGATTTTTCTCCTGAGAAGCCTCAGAAAAGAAATGTCAGCAATAATTAGCTGGTTGCTTCGAATGTAGTCTGGAGGTTGCTTACCTACAGGTGCATCTTTGATTGATTCCATGTGAATTGTTTTTAGTTAATGACCAATCCCAGTCCAGCTGTGTCGGGACTCTGGTCAATCACGGGTTTTTATTATTCATTCTTTTCCAGCCTTTTGTCTATATCCTTTCTCTTTCTTTAGTATAGTTTTAGTATATAATTTCTTTTGATATGATATATATGATATATATGATACAATATATGATATGATATATCAGATTATGATATAATAATATATAATAATATATAATAATATATCAGCCTTCTGAGAGCCTAAAGTCAGATTCTCATCTCTCACCTCTTCCTGGAGACCTCACAACACAACAGCCCCATGCCATGGAGGCTGCACCAAGGGCACCTGCTCCAAGCCCCCTGCCCTGTGGCAGCTGCCTGGATCTCGGCTGTCCCAGTCTGGAACATTCCCATGTAGTTTATCAGGTACTGAGGGCACAGGGTAGCCCAGCTGCGGGGAGCTCAGGCGTGTGTCTCACTGTTTGGGAAGGGACAGACTCGCCCTGTGGGGGCCAGCAGAGCACAGGGGTGCTTGCCCTGGTGCCAGGGGTCTGTTCTCAGATGCAGCCGCTCCTGTCTCCTGCCAGCAGCGCTGCTGAGCCCCTGCAGCCACGCACGGGGATGAGCAGAGCCCGGCCGTGAGCCCCGGAGCCCGGTAGGTGTGAGCAGCCTCAGGCGTTGCTGCAAACATCCCGGCGTTAGGGATGACCTCAGTGGCCAAAGCGCCGAGCCTGGGACAGTGTGATCCCTGCCGGCCCCTCCGAGCTGCAGCCACGGCCAAGCCACCTGCACCGAGCCAGCTCCAGAGCCGCTATCGGAGCGGTGCCGCCCAGCCCGGCCCCGCACCGCCCGGCCCCGCACCGCCCGGCCTCGCACCGCCCGGTCCCGCACAGCCTGGCCGGCAGCCGAGGCAGCGGTGCCACCGCTGTTCCCTCTCCTCCCCGGAGCACAGCCCCGGCTGGGCCCCTGCCAGGCCTCGCCCACAGGCCGGTCACCAAAAATACTCGTGAACTCACGGTGGTGACACAGTTTCTCCTCCCGGGGAGGCTGGGCTGAGTTCACGGCGTCCTTTGGGCAAGAGCCAGCGCTGCCGTGAGCTGGGCAGACACAGGAGCCTGCCTCCTCCTCCTCCTCCTGCTGCCTCCACAGCCCACATCATCTCCCTGGACTCCAGCACCTGAACGGGGCTCTGCCAGCACGGCTACTGCAAAAATACAGCTCTAATTTCACTCTATTTTTCCTACCCTCTTTCTTATGAAAGGCAGGACGTGACCTCGGTGGCTTTGCTGTCCCAAACCGAGGGACAGCTCTGGCAGTGCCTGCCTTGACAGGTCCGGCCCCAGTTTGGAATGTGCTGGGGCTGCTGGGGTGGCACTGCCACGTGCCTCTGCGAGCACCACAGCACCTTTGCCCTCTTTCTGCAGCTCTGGGGCTGGGATCCAGCCCAGAGGAGCCTCTGCCAGCCTGTGCCTGGCCCGGGAGGCTCCTCTGGGCTGTGCCCGTGGCTTCTTCCCCTGCAAAGCCAGCCCGGGACTGCCCGGCTGTAGCATGGCCTTGGGGCTGCTGGGGCACCGAGGTGTAGGGCGAAGCTGGGAGGTGCTGGGTTTTGTTTTGTCACCAGAGCTTTTGGGATGGAAATAGGAGAGTTTTACTCTGCAAGGAAACTTGGGTGCAGTTTTACTTTGAATTCTGGCCGGGTTGACTCAGCATGGTGCTTCAGCCCCAAAATAGCTCCTGCCTGAGGAATAGTTTCCTCTCGCTTTGCTCTGAGCTGGCGGGGCTGAGCCCCTGCCCGGCGGCTGCACCCAGCCCTGGCTGTGAGAGCCCAGCCCAGCCCAGTCCCGGCCCGGGGGGCTGCGCTGGGGGTGCTCCGTGGGAACATTTCCCTTCTCCAGTGTTTGTGTTTCCTGAGCAAACCCCGCTCTGGGATGTCTGAGAGCACAGCAGGGCTGGGTGTAAATCCCATCAGCAGAAATGCTGCGATACCTCTGGATGAAAAGATTCACTGTGCTGATGTTTCTGAGAGGGGCAGGAGGGTTGGGCAGGATTCTGGCCTCAGCCAAGGTACTTGCTGGTGAGCTGGCAGCCCTGTCGTGATCTTAGTCTGGCTCAGCCCTAGGAGGAGGAGGACGGGGAGGAGGTGATGATGCTGGTGGCTTTTTGCTTTATTTATCACTTCCTCTCTCACTAAGGAGATGAATTTCTACCTTTTTTTCTTGTGATATAAAAGCTGTGGCCAGCACCAGGTGAGGAGCAGGGACTGTGTGACATGGGGCAGGTGTCGTGGCACAGCCCCCGTGGGAGCACAGCTGAGCTTTGGGGGCAGGAGCAGAGGTGGTGACACCCACCCAGCCCTCCCTGGCGACGCAGGTGTGGCGGCACTCACCGGTCTCGACGTTGAAGGAGAGTTTGTCCACGCCCTCGTCGTAGGCGCGTCCCGAGAAGCGCAGGGTGATGCTGAAGGGCTGTCCCCGCCGCAGCACCAGCTGCTTGCAGCCCATGTCCGCCGTGCGGTGCTCCCGCCCGTTGCGGTCGCAGTGCAGGTCCCACGTCTCCAGCACCAGGTCTGCGAAGGCAGGGGCAGGTACAGCTCTGAGCTGGGACACGTCGGGCACTCCCGAGGCTTGGCAAGGAGGGCTGGCTGTGCCCATCCCGAGCCCCGGGTTGGGACCTTGGCGAGGTCCCTGAGCCTCCCCCACCCGCAGTGCCCTGTGCTCCCAGATGTGCCGGGCAGAGCATCGCTCCAGGAGGGCGCTGTGACCTGAGCATCCTCCCAGGAGCGCTCTGAGGGCTGGGCTCCCGCTGTGTGCTGTGACAGGGGCACAGCTTTGGCAGCCAAGCTCACAGCGACTTTTTGCCCTCCTGATCCAGCTCTACGCTGTGTTGTGCCATGGAGCTGCCACTGTGCTGCCAGAGCTGTGCCCTGCCTGCGTCTCACAGCACCCAGCACCAGCCAAAGCCCAGCACTCAGCTCTGCTCTCAGGGGGCCTTTCACTGGGGCTGCTGTCTGTGTGCCCCATCCCAAGCATGTGCTGCTGAGTGAGCCCAGGAATGCCCAGGATGTTCCTGTGCCCCAGCCAGGCCTCCAGCAGCTTTACTGTGCTGACAAACTGGGGAGTGCAAGTGTAGATTTGGTGACAGAGGGTGTCTGATGCCCCAGCCATATGCAGGCTGCTCTGCTCTGCTGGCAGCCCAGGCAGGGCTGTGTGCCAGCCGCCAGCAGCCACGTCCCTGCCACCCTGGGCACTGTGCCGGAGCGATGAGATATCCATCATCCCGTGAGGCCATTGACCCCTGACTGCTCTGCAGTGATGTATTCATCACCAGAATAAGCAAAAGCATTCTGTGCAGAGAGCACAGAGCAATTGAGGGACTGGGCAGGTCAGTGGGCAACCAGTGGGCAAGCTGAGGCTCGCTGCCCCATGCCATGGCTCTCCTCGGCCATGCCCTTCCCAGTGCCAGCTCTGGTAGTCACCAAGCCCTCCCTGGACAGTGGCAAATGGAAACAGCAGCCCCTGAGCTCACTATCCCCAGAAAACACTGCTGCTGGCTCTCTGGGCAAGGGGACTCTGCAGTATGGGCCAGGGGAGGGCAGTGGGCTTGTCACTGTCCCCACTACAGTGTGAGAGCTGCTTGAACGGTCCCTAGTCAAGGGCAAGGTCCCCACAGCCAGGCCATGGGAACTGTGAGGTGGGGATAGAGCACACACAAGCCCCTTCCCTCCCTGCCTCCCCCTCTGTGAGCAGCACAGCCCCCTGCTATGGAACATGGACTGTACAGGTGGAATCTCACGGCTGACATGGAGCTTGGTTAACATGGTTAAGCTTGCTGACAATAAAATAAACAATAAGTGTGTTCAGAGAATAGGATCAGGGCTCCTCCTTGTCCCAATCACCCTGGGGTTTTCATCCTCAGCAGATTTAGCAAAAAGCAGATTTCTCAAAGCACAGGTGCCTCTAACCAAACCAATGGGTGCCAAGGGATGGGTGGGAAGGGGGCTGTGGTGCTGCAAGGGGTAGCAGCACCCTGGGCACTCAGGAGCAGGAGCTGCCCAGTGTGTTCAGGACAAGAGGACACAGTGCCAAGCTGTGCCAAGGGAAATTCAGGCTGGACATTAGGAAAAAATTTTTCACAGAGTGATTGGGCTTTAGAATGTGCTGCCCAGGGACATGGTGGAGCCTCTGTCCCTGGAGGTATTTAAAAAAAGACTGGATGTGGCACTTAGTGCCAGGGTCTGGTTGATAAGGTGGTGTTAGGTCATAGGTTGGACTTGAGGCTCTTAAAGGTCTTTTCCAACTTAGTTAATTCTGTGATTCTGTAGCTGCTCAGCTATGTGTCTGAGCGAGTGTCTGACCCGAGGGACCTGTGTTGGTATTGCTACAGCAGAGCTGGGAGCCAGGGCAGCCTGAGGCACTGTGGCACGGCAGAGCAGAGTGATGCCGTCTCACCCAGAGGGCTGTGTGCCCGCGGGAATCACACAGACCCGTTTCCTGGGACTTCAGGGGCAGCTGTGTGGGAGCTGGGGGCTGTCTCTGCCCTGAAGAACCAAGCGTGCAGGATTGCCGAAGCCCAGAAGCCCTTTTCCTGCCTGAGCCTCCTGAAATCCCCTCACCCTGTCAGGCGCACGCTCCCGGCCCAGCTGTCCCCCCTGCTCTGCCGGGAAAGCTTTAAATAGCACCAAACTTCATCCTAAGGCTCCTAGCGACGCCGGGGCCGGAGGAGAATCGGGAGGGAGGGAAGGGCACAGACTGCGCGGACCCCGCACGGACCCTGCTGGGCTTTGATCGCCGTCCCGCTTCAGTCTGTCCGTCCGTCCCCACCTCGGGCTGCTCAGGGACCGGCTGCAGCCCCAGCGAGCCCGGAGCGTTGCGGGGGCACCGAGCGCCGCCTGGGGCGGGGATGCGGCCGCTCGGGACTTCCCGGGACGGGACCGAGCCCGGCACCTGCGGGGTTCGCGCCGCTCCTACCTTCGGCCATGGTGCCGGGCGGTGCGGGTCGGTGCTGCCGGTGCCTGTCCCGGTGCTGTCCCGGTGCCGCGGGCAGTGCTGCCGGTGCCGGTGTCGGTCCTTGTCGCGCTCCGGGTGCCGGCGGAGCTGCCCCTCACCACCCGCTGTCCGGCCCCACCGCCCGCCCCATTTATCCCGCCCGCCCCCCGCGCACCCCCCGCCTCTCCCCGCGGCCGGGCGGCCGGAGGGAAGAAAGGAAAAACAAAGTTTCCAGGAAACGGGCGGCTTTAGGTCCCACCTATTGAAAGCAACCACCCAAAAAAAGGCAGCAGGTTTCGGAGCCCCCGGGTTGGCAGCGGCGGAGTCTCCCGGGACCCCACAGCCCTCGGGTTGGAAATGGCCCCGCTGCCGATCAAGAGGAGCGAGAACAAGGGGGCGGAGAGGGGCTGCGCGGCTTTCAGCGAAGTGCCCGGACTCGAGACTCTTTTCTCCTTATAAAGTTCTTTCCCTCCTCTGGCAGCGTCCCCATCCTGGCCAGTCCTGGTGGGATGCGTTTGCCGGGAATCGCATCCCCTTCCCGTCGCTGCATCCCTGAGAGATGGGGTCTGAAGGGAAAACGTGGTGAAAACTTTGCTGCTGGACAGCAGATGTGTTGGAATCAGCGCCGGTGGCTCGGGGACGTGGAAGTGTGCACACAGCAGCGACCACCACATTCCTTGGAAGTCCCTGTCCCATGGACTGGCCATCCCTCTCCTGCCTGGGGGTCCCTGCCTCAGGGGCTTGCCAGTGGTGCCACCTGGGCAGGTCCCAGCCCTCCCCGTGTGTCCTAAGGGTCACCCAACACACCAGAGACCCCCTGTCAGGGACAGCGGGCTGGGACCCCACACCTCCATGGGCTCTTGGGGTTTGGAAGCTCTGCCCTCCCCCCACTTGGGGTGGTCCTGGTCAGGGGCCTTGAGCTGAGCTCTGCTCAGGCACACCAGGGCACGGCACCGGGAGGGTCTGCAGTGAGTTGGACTCCTTGCCCAGCTCTGCCAAGGGACTTTTAGCACTGACAGAGTTGGTAAGGTCCAAGCATGCCAAGGGCAGAGTCCAGGAGGAGCCCCATGTGTGGGGGCTCCTGGTGTGTCCTGCTCTGGGGCACATGGCTGGTTTTACTGAAGCACTGTCCCCAATGCACCTGTGGCTGGGGGAGTCCCATCCTCCATCACCTTCTTTAAGGGAGGTGGGGAGGGATATTGGAGCAGAAGCAGCAAACCCTTGCTGAGAGAAAGCTTGGGACAGCTGGTTTTAATGGAAACAATCCATGTACTACTCCACCACGGATGTGTATGGGCTGGGGACGTGCAGGTCATGGTGGGGGCCTTTGCCAAGTGCACAGCCTGTGCCAGCAGGGCCCTCCTCACCCCAGCAGTGCCACCCCACCCCAGGAAGGTCCATGCAGGAACAGTGCTGCCCTGTCAGTGTGCCCCTGGCTGGGTCTTGCTCTCCTTGCTCAGATTTCAGAAGAGACTGAAAGTGAAACCCTCTCCCTCTTCCCAGACCCCTTGGTCCTCGTGGGCAGCACTGGGCTGAGTTCCCATGGATGCAGGGAGGGGTCAGTGGGGGCGAGGGTCCCATGGGCTGCCCCTCTCTCTGAGCATCAGAGCCGCAGCAATTGCTGTCACTGTGACGCCTGGGGAGGGCTGGTAGCCATGGGAGCTCACAGCTGGTGTCACCTGCCCCGAGCTGGCCTTGCTCCCAAGGCTGGGCACAGGAACCTCTGCCCCTGGTGCTGGTGAGTGCCCATTCTGTCAGGGCTGGTGCTGCTGGGTTCGGCTCTGCCTGCACAAGCCTGCTCCTCCTCCTGCCCCAGAGTGAACTCTGGATGCACTCTGCAGCGGAGGTGCACACTTCAGTTAATGTGTGACAAACAGCCAGCAGAGCACCGCCGGCAGGGCAGGAATTGGAAGCAGCCATTTCTCACTCGGCTTGGAAGCACAAGCAGTTTGTCCATGCGAGGTGTGTAGGGATGTGTGGGACTGGGCAAGCTGGGCTGTCTGGTGCTGGGCAGGGATAGGATTATCTGCTGTCTGGTTTCCTGCCAAGCACAGAGTGGGAACCCCTCACAGTGCCTGTCCTTGCTCTGGCAGCTCGGGCAGAAGAGGCAGGACACAAGTGCCTGGCTGTCCCCTGGGGCTGTGTCTCCTGGGGCTGTGTCCCCTGGGGCTATGTCCCAGGGCTGTCCCCTGGGGCTGTGTTCCAGGGCTGTCCCTGTGGCTCTGTCCAGTCAGGGCTGTCCCTCAGGGGCTATCCAGGGAGCTCTGGGCTTGGTCCCAGCACCTCACCAAGAGGAAACCTCCCTTGTTTGCAGCTTTAGTGCCCGCTTCACTCCCCACCTTGTACTGCGGAGGCATCTGTCTGCCCAGGCACTGGAAAATGCCGCCCATGGTAGTCCAGCCACATTGCTGGACTGTTATTTTTACTCTTCTTACTAAGACAGGGTTGCATTAAGAGGGTGTTTGCACTGCTGAAGCCCAGAATAACTCCTCATTTGCTCAAGGTGTTCAGTGCAGGATTGCAACTCTCCTCGCCCCCGCCCCTCTCCTGGAGCTGCTTCAAAGCGCGCCGGTCCCTGCAGTGCCGGTCCCTGCCGTGTGTCCTGCACAGACAGAGCCGCTGTTTGCTCTGCTGGGTGTGTGCCGGGGCGGCCGCAGCCCCTCCAGTGCCCGCACATCCGGACTCAGTCCCTTGTGCGGGCAGATAAACAAGCCCTGAAAAGGGGCAGTGTCTGCTCTGAGTCGCCCTGTTAAGTCGTCAACCGACTTCAGGAGCTCTGCCCATCTCCTCTCTGCTTCCCGCCCCGGGTATTCCCCAAACTCAGCCCCAGCCCAGCCGCTGCTCCTGCAGCCCCCCGAAGCACCTGTGTGGGGTGCTCGGCATCGTCCCGTCTGTGGGGGGCCCTGCAGGGATGTGACTTCAGGACAAAATGTCCATGATGGCAGGGCCAGCGGGGAGCTCTGGGGGCTGTGTGGGCATCCTGGCATGCAGGATGCAGCAACCACCCCTCTCACACCCCTGATGTGAGCACGGGAAAGTACTTTCCAAAGCTGGGGTGAAAGTGCTGCAGCTGCTCCAGGCGCGGTGGGCAGAGCCAAGGGGCTGGGCAGCGGCAGCAGCCGAGGGTCCGTAAGGGCATACAGGCTGGGGCGAGGGAGGACGGGGTTGGTGGTGGCATCACGCTCGCTTTGGGGCTCTCTGGCGCTGGGCCAGGGCTGAGCAGGACGGGCTCAGGGCAGCGCGGGGCTCCCGAGGCGGTGGGGTTAGAGCCGGCATAAAGCGGGGCTTGTTCCCAGCTGTGGGCAGCTGTGCCAGCCCAAGCACTGCAGCCTTTCCTTTGGGAGGAGAAGTGGCTTTTTAAGGAAAAGCAGATAGTTTTTCCACCTGCCCCTCCCGGCAGGCGCGGTGCGCTCCGGTGCGGCAGCCGCAGGGCAGATGCGGCCGTGGAGCGGCGGCGGCCCCAGGGCAGCGGGAGGGATGTGCGGGGCTGCCGGACGCAGCCCGGGGCTCTGGCTCCCCGCTCACGGCACGGGCTGAGCCACAGGCTGCTCCCGAAAAATGCGGAGCCTGAACCAGCATGGCCTGCAGGGACCGGCCAGCAGCTGATAACCGGCTTCTCTGGGGAGTCCTGGTGCAAGGCATCCCCTCCCGCTCCTGGGGGGGCTCAGGAGGAATTAATTATGTAACTGTCTTTGTTTTTAGGCGGAGTCTGTATTTTTATTTACAAGAAATGAGAGGAAAAAAAACCCATTCGAAAGTCTCCGGGTTTTTTGGGTCTGCAAGCACGGTGGGGTGGAAAAGCTGGGGGCTTCCCTGGCGAGGTCCCAAGCAAGCCCCTGGGAGGTGGGTCCTGTGTTGGACAGTAGCAATGCACGCAGGGGAGGTGGATTCTCCAGCTGTGCCAAACCTTCCCTTGCTGGTGGCCCCAGGATTGCCACAAGGCCCGTCCCTCTGTGGCAGGGTCCCCCAGCACTCCAGAGTGGGCTGCAGTGCTGCACGATGGGCTCATCCCCACTGCCAGGACAGTCATGAGCCAAACACAATGTTTTGCAAAGTGATCTGGCCGTACCTGGTGCAAACTGAATTCCAGCCTCTGGCTGTCATTTCCCAGCAGTTTTTTGGAACCCCCCCAGCCCTCCCTCCCCAGGGCCTCTGTTCCCCCAGGGCACCACTCCCCGGTAATCCCTCACCACCTTCACAGCTTGCAGGCTCCAACGGGTCTGCAGGGGGAAACAAGAAGGGTCTGTGCTCCCCAGATGGTGCATGGAGTGTTTGTGCTCCTGGGTGAGTTCACACATCCGGATTTAATGCCTGAAGCTGGGTGGTTCCCCTAGGGAAAACCCATGAGCCGTGTGTGCCCCCCATGCAGGTGACCTGTGTGCTGTCATCATCTTCCCAGGGTGGGTGTCTGCAGGGCCCTGAGCAAGCACCGGCAAAGGCATTTTCCATCCATCCCTTGGGATGCAGCGCAGCTGGGATTTTGGAATGCAGCTGGGTTGGCCTTTCCCTGGCCAGCTCAGATCAGATTGAGTTACGTCCAGCCCTTGGAGCTCTACCCTTTGGCGTTACCCCTCACCCTTCCTGTTTTCCTCTGGTATCACTGGTTTCTCTGGTTTTCCATTTCTTATGGCTATCCTGCAGCTCCCTAGAGCACCAGCAAGCCCAGCTCAGTGACAGACAAGACCTCTTTTTGCTCTGTCACAGCAGGCACTTGGAGATAATGAAGCTTCTCTGGGATACCTCTGCTTGCAGTCACGTCCCAAAGCCAGGACTGAGCTGGTGTCCTTGTCCCACAGCTCAGCTCCTTCTTGTACCCAGAGCTGCCTCTGTGTTTACCTGCTGAAACCAGACCCACTGCCCTGGCTGTCACCCAGGAGGACAAATCCAGGCAAGACAGTTCCCGCTGTGGCATGGACCAAGCCCCCAGCTTGTGCTTCTGAACTCCCAGGGCTGTTTGTGGCTGAACCCCAGTTCAGGGGCTGCCAGGACAGGAATGGGCCTGTGGTGGCTCTGCTGGCACCAGAACTGCAGGAGGGCCCATGTGGGTGGCTCTGAATTTTCCCACATGCGGTTGTCACTGCATCTCTGCCTTGTCACCCATTTCCCACACTTCCTCCTTGACTGGGACAGGGCACAACTGCAGCAGTGGCTGGGAGTGTGGCAACGCCAGTGCCTCTTGCTCTTCCTCTTCTGTTCTTCCTCTTTGCTCTGTCTTGTCACAATTGAACCCAGTAGCCCTGCAGCCCCTGCAGTTTATAGGGCAGAGCTTGATGGGAATTTGGTGGTGAGGAGGAGGAGGAGGAGGAAGAAGAGTGCTGTGGCTGTCTGTGGTCAGAGCTCCCTGCTCCGTGCCAACCCACACAGTGTCTGCTCTGCTGGGGCTCAGGAAGCACAGGGGAATGGCTGACCCAGGAACTGCCATGGGGAAGAGAAGGTCATTCCCTGGGGCTGGGATCTGTGCCTGATCCCTGATGGGCCCTCCACTTCTCTGAGCTGGTTTTGTCATCTGCTGTATCCAACATTTTCGACCTTTTTTCCTTTGGAAAAAAAGTATTTCCTGGGGTATTGTGGGAGTTTTCCCTCCAAGGTTGGAGGGTGCTCTGCACCCTGGCACTGCCAGACCCTGACCAGCCCACACTGCTGGATCCCTGCCAGCCCTGACAAATGATTTTGCCATTTCACGAGGGAAAGGGGACATTGATTAACTCCTGTACTTGCCTTTCTGGAAAGGTTATGGCTTAATTGGTCAAACTGGGGAGTCATAAATCATGTGCTGCAGGATCAGCAGAGATAAGAAAATTTTTGCCAGAATGTTGCAAAACACGTTTTGGTAGGAGGGAAGGAGGGATCTGGATATGCCCATCCAGCTGTGGGGGCTGACAGCTCTTGAGTGTACAGAACCCTTCCAGGGAAACGATTCACCCTCCAGTCACAGGCCGGAAATTCCCCTTTTTGTTATCAGTTAAACTCAGGATTTGCAAAATATCCCTTTTTTATTTTACTTATGGAAAAAGAAAACAACAGGAAAGTCATTGTTTGCTTTATTCAGAAGAATCATAATTCCATCTGGTTTGAAAAATTACTCTCCTTTTCACTGGAAAGTGCTATTTCTCCAACCTAAAAGCTGTAATGGGGGGGATACAGCAGATCAGCTCTTAACAGAATGGAAAATTGAGCAAGGGAACTGTCAGGCTTGGCTTGGAATGGTGCTGAAGGGAGAAAAGGTTTTTGGCTCTGGCAGTGAGCTGGGTCCCATCCAGATGGGCACGGCTTGCACTGGCCACATGGGCACACCCAGCTGTAGGGCATGGGGATGGGGAGCAGGGACATATCATGGAGAGGTAGAAATGTCCTGGCTCAGGGACCTCGGTGCCACCCAGGACGTGGCATTATTGGAGAATGGAACAAACTCTAGGCTGCACAGGACAGGCTGTGCAGATCTGCCCAGGTTCTCTAGGATGACTTTCAAACCAAAAAGAGTGGGATGGACTCAGTGACCAGGATTTCAGTGGAGC